>NC_138768.1:779777216-780039716 GCF_965119305.1 Pelophylax lessonae | reverse complement strand
TTGTATCTGTGGCATAAAGGGTAACTTTACTTTTGTTGGGAAATAAATTAGCAAATAAAGACGAAATAATATAGCGTATACATTTGCGACACAAGTCATATTGTAATTGAATGGTATTAAAAAATTATCTTTCCTTTTCAATCTGCAGAGCTGTAATTTTCTGAAAATGCAATGCAATTTGGCTATCTGGAGGTGTACGCAGAATGTGTACAGGATGCCCCCCTAGAAACATAGTTTCCCGCTTGTGTGATTGGCTCACCAATTTTCCCAGAAGTCTGCAGTAAGATACAAGTCAGATTTCAGGCATCCCCTGCAACAAAAATGTCATTTTTGGTAAGATACTCCCAATAGGAAATTACGTCTAAAGGGATGCAGGCCCAGCAGCTTTAAACCACTCTCATTAGACTCACATTCCACATAGACACAGTGATTTCTTCAGAATAACAAAAGTTAGGAATCTGCAACAAAGTTTGTTAAAATCCTTGCATTGCACATAGATCACCTCCTAGGGGGAATGTTTTTATCTCGAAAAAAGGGGAGTTACGCTTTAAAACTTTTAGCAAGCACGTGAGAACACCTTGTATACTACGGCAAGGAGGCTGCAAAAAGACAACCAAAGGAACTAAACAACTTTAGTAACCAAATACAGAATTTAGTCCTTATGGACGCCCATACTTTTAGGGCTGGAATTCATACTAGGCCACATTCTGTATACTCCCTGCTGATATGGGAAAGATGGGCACAATATAGCACAAAGTATGAAGGCAAAGGCCACACCATTATCCAACCCTCAGAAATAATATGTGAAAATCATTGGTTAATCAGATTTCACTGTTTTCCTTTATACAGGCTTTTCATAATAACAAATGTGATAATTTAGAGGTTGGGTAATGGTTTATTTACTTTCTTTTTAAACAGAGCACATTTTTAATAGAGATCTATACATCAGGCTGAGAGGCACAACTAAGGAGGAAAGGGAGACACATGAACTTACTCCCAAAAGTGGGACTGTCTCTCCAAATTCACATAGGCCATGGCAGTCATAGCTGCCCAGGCTACTTTAAATTTAGGCTGGTCACAGCTTCTTATAGCCTAAAGAGCCTGTCAGACAATATTCTATTCTCCTCTTCCTCTTGCACATGTCTGGATGTATTAGTAGCTCCCACACTGACCGCTGGTCCACCCAGAACTCCATCATGTCTCCAGTTACCACAACTATCATCCCTACCATGCTGGGGAGAGGGGTAGGACATGCATCCTGTACAGGTAGTGTCATGGAGATTAAGAGAAGGACACAGTGATTTCTCTAAATGCGTTGCTAGTTGTTTCAGTACGGTACTGATTGTGTCCCTATGAACGCTTTTCTGGTTGTATCAGTGTGGGACTCATTCTCTGTGGACATGTCTTTGCTGGGTCAATGTTAAACTGATTATGCTTTTGATAAAAACATGTTTTGATAAAAGTTTTACTGATTATAACATTTTATTATGATACTATCATAATTATTTCAGAAGTTATGTTTATATGTCCCATTATCTAGGCAACTCTGTTTTTCAGTACAGGTATCAAATGTTTCCTGTTTCCCGGTATCGAATGTTTATGATTATTTCTTCATGTTTATATGCAACAGTGTATGAGTCATGTTTGGGGGTGAAAACATCCAAAATAGATGTTGGGTTAGGGAGGGTTGGAAGGGGATGCCACAAGGCAGCTGGCCTAGTGGAGGAAAAAGTGTAACACTGGCTTTGAATCATTCCCCATAGTGGTTTGGCCATGGGTAATGCCTACTTGCAGTGTGTCAGGGAACTAGCCGGAGAATAAACACTCATAGACCTGACACATTAGCCAGTTCTCAACATGGCCGCGCCCGCATGAATACGCACACACGTATTGCAAACGCACGTCCGCTAGGGCGAAGACGTGTGTGTGCTGGCGCACAAAGTGGACGTCCAATCCCAACACCCTCTGTCCTTTAAAAGGATATCTGTGGCACATGAACATTGCTGACTGGTCTTCAGCTTCCTGTTTCCTGCTTCCTGTGTTTGCTGCTGCTTCTGATCACCTGTTGTCAACCCGGCTTGTTCTTGGATTCCTCTCGTCTTGCTCCCAGCTCTGACCTCGGATTGTTCACGGATCTCTTGTCATCTGCCCTGTGTATGACCACGGCTTGCCTAACCACGACTCTGCTATCCGATCTGCTGACCACTGGCTTACTGACCTCTGCTTCTGTCCCCGACTACGCCTTTGGCTGTGCTTTGTCTGCTGTGATCTGCCTTGGTACCCACCTGCTGTACCCAGCCTGCAGAACCTGCTTCCAGTACTTACCTGTTGATCCTGCCAGCTGCACTCTCCATTACAAACTACTTCCTGCTGTGTGCAGTCTGCAACTTCCACAGCACTCCTGGGTCCTAGTGTTCACCTCCTCTGGTGTTCACCTGCAGAGAGATCTACCTACCACCAACTCTCATCTGGGGCACAGCTGGCAATCCCTGCTACTTTGGGCTTCATGCTTCCTGTTACCACCTTCAGGGACACCAAGCACTCAGCCGCAAGGAGAACCCTCTCAGCATTTCGGCTTCAGGACCAGGTACGTGACACAGTGCCTACTCCTAACATCTTCACTTGTCGACGATACCCTACCTTTCCATCAAAATATTCTCAGCCAGGCCCTGCACCTGCCACACAACTGCACCACAGTTCCTGCTCATTTATATGGATAGGTCTGCACTAGTGATGAAGTAAACATTACCCCACGTGAATAAGTAAGGAGTACATAGTACTCAACTCATTCGCAATAAACGTAAACCATAAAAAAGCACACTGACACTTTTACATAAGTTCTTTTTTAGAATTTTTTTTAAAAGTCCCACAATGTATTTCCATTGTCAATTAAGTTGTCCAATGATGCAAATCTCCATCAATCATGATCAACAACGACCGCTGTGAATGACTGCTCCATAGCTGACAGCCAAACATGAACAAAGAGGTAGGGTATCCCGGGTGATGTAATTGACCAAATATAGACATGACCATATTTGGTCAATAGTCCCACAGGTATTCCTGGTGATGTCATTGACCAAATATCCATATGTACATGTTTGATCAATGATGTCAACCAGATTACCCTTAGAAATGGAAAGGCTTGGGAACAAAATTGAAAAATTTGTAAAAAACTTTTTTTTTCTGTTTTTCTGTGGAATATGTTCCTTTGTAATGATGATAATTAATATATATAAGATGTTATTCAAACTATGTAACATGAAGACCTTAATGAAAGATTTCTGAGACTTTATGTAAAGTCTTAAATTATTGCGAGTTCTCTCTGCCAAAGACAAGCAAATCCTGGAACACAATACAAGTAACACTGTACCTCTCAATGCAGTTCTCAAACAAGATAAATATGCATTTCTGCCACTAGGGGGCACTGCAGGGGAAATTCTCAAGTTTAGTTTACTTGTGGGCTCTCTTTTGTACCTCCTTCAGTTGAGTGATTGTTAGGATACAGTAGATAATAGTTTCCTATTCCTAATAGTGTCCTCTCAGGCCTTAAATGACAGGCAAGAAGGTACATTTCTCTGACATATTTGTTTACCTTTATAACCTTTAAATTATTCCTATTAATATTTTCCACCATCATAGCATAATGTTTACCTATAGTGGGCTCAGTAAATTGGTTTTTATTTTCCTCCTCTCAGTAAAATGATGAGACATAAATTGGTGAGACCATCTAGAAATAATCTTTTCCAAATGTTACAAGGATGACAAAACACATCCTTGCATGCCAGAGGTTCCCTAAAGACGGTGTCACTTGCAGCGATTGGGGATGAGGCATGTCGCTCTGACACAGCCCACCCCCCGATCAGTGTAAAAAGCCAATGAAACACAATCACAGCCGGTCACAAATGAGGGGGTAACGGTCTGTTACCAGGTTCTCCTCCTCACACACTGATCCAGTGTGAGAAGGAGATCTGGAAACAGTGAGTTACCCTGTACTGTAAATTCCACTGTGCCCTGATTGCCCCACCTAAAAAAGAGGACCCGTAACCAGCTCATCGTAGTACCTATCTGTGAGCCCATCAGAGTACCTGTCACCTGCTCATCAAAGTACCTGTCACCTGCCCATCAGAGTACCCGAGTACCTGTCACCTGCCTATCAGAGTACCCGAGTACCTGTCACCTGCCCATCAGAGTACCCGAGTACCTGTCACCTGCCTATCAGAGTACCCGAGTACCTGTCACCTGCCCATCAGAACATCCTGAGTACCTGTTACTTGCCTATCAGAGTTCCCGAGTACCTGCCACCTGCCTATCAAAGTACCCAAGTACCTGCCACTCTGCCTATCAAAGTACACAGGTACCTGCCGCCTGCCTATCAAAGTACCTGAGTACCTGCTGCCTGCCTATCAAAGTACCCGGCTTCCTGCCACCTGCCTATCAAAGTACCCGAGTACCTGCCACCTGCTCATCAGTACCTGTCACCTGCCTGTCACCTGCCCATCAAAGTACCAGAGTACTTGTCATCTACCCATCAGAGTACCTGAGTACCTGTCACCTGCCCATCAGAGTACCCGTCACCTGCTCATCAGAGTACCTGTCGTGCAGCCCAGCAGTACGTGACAAGCATCCTATCACTACCTATCATGCAGCCCATCAGTGTCACCAACATGTCCAAAAAAGTTTTCACTACCAAAGAGGCATATCAATTTCTAAGCCTGATGGATGAGAGCAGTGGGAAGCTCTCACTGCCTGATTCCAGTTCGGAATCCAGTTCAGAATTTGAGCCCTTTGAAGGCTTTACATCGGTGAACGAATTGGAGAAGGAAGCAGTCCGTCCTAAAAGAAGATGCTCTGAAAACCAAGTAGACACCAGCAGCGCCATATATCCCAATAGCCAATCGTCAAATACCAACTGTTCTAGACCCCTGGAGGAAAGGCCCAGTACAAGCACTGGAATTTCACGCCAGACCCAAAGAATTAGAGCCCAAATTAATCTTGTGGATGCCTTAGCAAACCCATTATGGCTGCCTTCTAGCTCTGGGTCAGCTACAATCCCCCCTTTCACGGCACAGCCAGGTTAACCTACAATGTTTCTGTAATTGATTTTTTAAATGTATTTTTCCCTAACGAGTTCCTTCAAAGCATCATGGACCAAACAAATCTTTTTGCCCGACAGTATAACCTCAACTCATGCTATGCCCGTCCTTTCGAATGGAGACGCCTAACATTAGAAGAGCTTAGATTGTGTTCCTTACAATCAATATGGGGCTTACAAAAAAAAAATGAGTTGCATTCTTATTGGTCCACCAACCCCATCCACCATATGCCAATTTTTTCAGCGGTCATGTCCAGGTCCCGCTATGACATGGTAATGTGCTTCCTGCATTTCAGCGATAACTTGCAGTGCCCTCTCCGAGATCATCCCAATTTTAACAAACTATATAAAATTTGCCCCCTAATTGATTTATTTTCGAAGAGGTTTCCAAAGTTTATGTCCCTGACCACAACATCTCTGTGGACGAATCCCTGGTCCATTTCACAGGGCGGCTGGGATGTAAGCAGTACATTCCCAGTAGGAGCGCCATGTACAGATTAAAGCTCAACAAGCTCTGTGAAAGCACCACTGGGTATGTGTGCGCCTTTCGCGTGCACAAAGGCAGAGACTCCCAGCTCCAGCCCCTTGAGTGCCCAACATAGATGGGAATAGGTGGTAAAATTGTCTGGGACCTAGGATTCCCACTGTTGCAAAAGGGGTACCACATTTATATGAAGATGTCACCTCAGTTCAACTTCAAAGAAGATGCTGTCCTGTTTGAAAGCCTGGTTGTATACACGAGTACCATAAGTTCATGGGGAGTGGATTTAAACGATCAAATGTTACAGCCCTATCTCCCAACACGAAAGTCTCTCTTCTGGTATAAAAAAGTCGCAATTTACTTTTCCATTTGGCCATTTACAATGTATATGTCACCTACGGAAACACCAAACACCTTCCTCTAGTTTATCGAAGATACTGTAGCTGCCCTGATCTACTAGCAAGGATCCCCCCCCCCCCCAGAAAGCATTATTTCCGATTGTGTTAGCAGACTTTATGAGTGCCATTTCCCTGACAATATCCCACCATCAGAAACTGGCAAAAGAGAAATTAGGAAAGACACCAGTTTTCATTGTCCCCAAAGTCCCTCCCAACCTGGCCTATGCATTGGAGAATGATTCAGGTGCTATCACACTGCCCTAAACTATTAGCCCATATTTCTATCAGACTGCCATTTTCCCTTTTTCAAATTCTGTGCTTAATATTTTCCTGCTGCCTCAACTAGAGATGGCCTTGTGGTTCGCCCGGCAGTCAGTTTGCGGCGAATTTTGCTTGTTCGCAAATTTGCAAAAAGTCGCGAATATGTCTGCGCCGCCATTTTCTTTTTCATTCAGAAGAACTTTGACCCATGACACAGCCGTCAGGTGGAACGGGACAGCCAATTGAAACATTTCAGCACATGGACATGCCCCCTACCCTATAAATAGACCTGAGCTGTCAGCCATTTCACATTCCGCATTTTGTCAGCGTAGGGAGAGGTTGCCTGTGCTCATCAGGGAGAGATTGCCAGACACAAATAGCTCTGTGAAGATCCACAAAAGTCCTTTTCAGGGCTGGTATTTCGGTATAGGTCTACTAGTATCTTTTCAGGTTAGGGGCAGGTATCCAGTCGCTGCTTTAGGGGCAGTTAGAGATGGGCAGCAGTCACACAAATCGCTCTGTTAATGTCCACAAAAGTCCTTTTCAGGGCTGGTATTTCAGTATAGGTCCAGTCTCTCTTCAGTATAGGAACAGGTTTCCAGTCTGTGCTTTAGGGGCAGTTAGAGATCGGCAGCAGTCACACAAATCGCTCTGTTAATGTCTACAAAAGTCATTTAAAGGGCTGCAATTTTTTTGGTATTGCTGTGCAGTGCACTATATAAGGGGGGGGGGTAATCCACAGTATAATATACTTTGTAGAAAGCATATTATAGTGAATTAGTAGTATTATTGTGCACTGTGCAGCATTGTGACAGGTGTGGTGACTGAGCGTTGCTGCAGCTCTGACGGGAATAATAAAGGGGCACTCTGACCTCAATATAAAGGGGAACTCTGACCACAATATTAAAGGGGTACTCTGACTGCAATATTAAAGGGGCACTCTGATCACAATATTAGAGGGGCACTCTGACTGCAATATTAAAGGGGGACTCTGACGTGAATAATAAAGGGGAACTCTGACCGCAATATTAAAGGGGCACTCTGACCGCAATATTAAAGGGGCACTCTGACCGCAATATTAAAGGGGCACTCTGACGGGAATAATAAAGGGGCACTCTGACCGCAATATTAAAGGGGAACTCTGACCGCAATATTAAAGGGGCACTCTGACGGGAATAATAAAGGGGCACTCTGATCGCAATATTAAAGGGGAACTCTGACGGGAATAATAAAGGGGCGCTCTGACCGCAATATTAAAGGGGCACTCTGACAGGAATAATAAAGGGGCACTCTGACCACAATATTAAAGGGGCACTCTGACGGGAATAATAAAGGGGAACTCTGACCGCAATATTAAAGGGGTACTCTGACCGCAATATTAAAGGGGCACTCTGACCACAATATTAAAGGGGCACTCTGACGGGAATAATAAAGGGGCACTCTGACGGGAATAATAAAGGGGAACTCTGAGCTGGACACATAAAGGGGCACTCTGATGGGGACACACTGGATGCAAAGGGGCACTCTGATGGGGACACACTGGATGTAAAGGGGCACTCTGATGGGGACACACTGGATGTAAAGGAGCACTATGATGGGGACATGGATGTAAAGGAGGGACTCTGATAGGGACACACTGGATGTAAAGGAGGACTCTGATGGGGACACGGACACAGGCTGAATGACAGCGGGGGACACGGGCTGCATGACAGCATTGACATGGGCTGAAAGACGGGGGAATAGAGACTGGATGAGGGGGGACACAGGCTGGATGAGGGGGGACACAGGCTGACAGTGTGTCCCTGTCAGAGTGCCCCTTTATATCCAGTGTATCCCCGTCAGAGTGCTCCCTTATGTGGGCTAATTTTTGGGGCCTATACAGGACGACACTTACTTCTGTATCCAGTGAATGCGTAATGTACCTCCAGCCACCAAATACTACGTTCTTATCTGTCAGGTAAACCCATGTGGGCTAATTTTTGGGGCCTATACTGGCCGAGACTTACTTCTTTACCCTGTGAATGCCTAATGTACCTTCAGCCACAGAATACTACGTTCTTAGCTGTCAGGTAAACGCATGTGGGCTAATTTTTGGGGCCTGGAATGGCCGACACTTACTTCTTTATCCTGTGAATGCCTAATTTTTCAGACTGGAATTGAAAATCAATGGGTCTGTAAAGGTTCCGCTAAATTGTGGAATGGATGCAGACCCATTTTACAGATGTGTGAATGGACCCTATATGTATTAGACATGTATTTACCGGCTGCTGTCCGTTCTGGCTGATTTATGAAAAAAAAAAATATTTTTTTTGCTGTAAAAAAAAAAAAAATGTTTTAGGGCAACTTTTCCAATTGCAATACTTCTGTTATGACATTGTCCATGTACTGGGACTATTTGTGCACAGCTAGTACGTCTTTTGTGGCTGCAAATATGACCTAAAGGTTTTTAAAGTTCGCCTCCCATTAAAGTCAATGGGGCCCACCGCGAACTCGTGGTTCGCAGACTTTTGAGAAAATTTGCCTGCTGCCTGGACAATCCTTTCACTGTCGCTGTCTATGTTCCTGCCTGCTGCCTGGACCACTGCACTGCTAAAACTACAGGTAATCTTTAGTTTACCCTTTGCTCAGTAGAATGTATTTTGGTGTGTATTATGCTATGCATTAGCAATATGAAGGGCCTTCCATAATGTGATAGGTTGTCAGGAATTTATGTGTGTGATTTATGTCCCTAGAACGCATGATGGTGCTCCTTGGATGTTTGGCCCCTCTATGTGGCTAGGCTGTGAAAAAGTCTCACACATGTGGTATTGCCATACTCAGGAGGAGTGGCAGAATGTATTTTGTGGTGTCATTTTTGCTATGTACATGCAATGTGTAAGGAATATCCTATAAATTGACAACTTTGTGTAAAAAAAATAGATTTTCATTTTTTCCCACATTTTCCAAAAACTTGTGGAAAAAAATGACATGTTCAAAAGACTCATAATGCCTCATAGAATATACGTTGCAGTGTATGCTTTCCAAAATGGGCTCATTTTGTGGGCTTTTCCTTTGTCTTGGTGCTCTAGGGCCTTCAAAAGTGTAATAAGAAGTCAGAAAATGATGTGTGTATTTTATGCTCCTAGAACCCCTGAAGGTGCTACTTGGATGTTGAGTCTATTTATGTGGCTAGCTGTGTAAAAGTCTCACACATGTGGTATCGCCATACTCAGGAGAAATAGCAAAATGTATTTTGGGGTGTCATTTTTGCTATGTACATGCTATGTGTTAGAAATATCCTATAAATTGACAACTTTGTGTAAACAAAATACTAATTTTTTTCTCACATTTTCCAAAAACATGTGGAAAAAAAGACATGTTCAAAAGACTCCTAATGCCTTATAGAATATATACATTGGGGTGTTTGTTTCCAAAATTGTGGGAAAAAAATACAACTTCAAAAAACTCGCCATGCCTCTTACTAAATACCTTGGACTGTCTACTTTCCAAAAAGGGGTAATTTGGGGGGTATTTGTACTGTCCTGACATTTCAAGCAGTCAGTACATCAGGTGTGATCAATTTTCAGTAATTGGTTTCCATAGCTTCTAGACTAAATAACTTTCACACAGACTAAATAATATACACTAATTTGGGTTATTTTTTTACCAGAGATAGGTAGCAGTATAAATTGGCCCAAATGTATGAAGAAAAATAAATTTTTTGCTAAATTTTATAATAGAAACAAAAAAAATATGTTTTTTTTTTACAAAATGTTTCCTCTTTTTTGCTCATATCCCGAAAAACAAAAAAAAACATTTGTTATCGAATACCAAGACAATATCAGAGAAACCAGTCAACCTTTTAGATCTGCCGATTATTCTAACAAACCGCGCTGGATATAAATATAAAGTGATAAATGCCAATAAATAAATAAACCTGATGAATAATACAATAAGAATTCATATGGTGAAATTAATGTGCATATGAATTATATGCATTAATGAATTGTATGCATTAACTTATGTGCATATGAAGCATATAGCATGAAGAAATAGATTGTATACACATTGACTGGTCAAGCAAATGCTGTTAAGGTAGAACTAAGGCTGGCATTTTCTTTTTTTTATTTTGGATAAAGTAAGGAAAGGTTATAAACCTGTCAGTTTTTATTTTGCCATTTGTATCCAATTGGGGAGATTTCCCTTCACTTCCTGTAGCATAGCCAAAACAGGAAAAGAGAGGGAATCCCTCCAAGGTAAGGGAATTCTGGTTGTCACCACCGCCACCAGAACTAGTGTCCCCTTCGGAAGATTTCTCCTCTATTACTGTCCTTGGGACAAGCCAAAATTTTGGATTTTCTTTCACTTTCACTTTTAGTGATAACAGTAAAGAGGACAAATATAGAGGGTGAATCTTTCCAATGGGGAACAGACAGCAATAAACACCTGACAGGTATTCTAAGCCCTCTTTAATACTAAAAAAATAAAACATTTTGTCTGTAGTACTTTAAGTATGGTTGGGATAAAAAGTCAAACAAGTGTCACTTATGGGCCATACACACTATAAGATTTTCTGAAGACTTTTTCCTTTAGATTTACCAAAACCATATAATATGAGGTCAAACCTAAACACTTTCAATTTGTATGCAATCTGGCAGGCCCTTGCACTACATAGAAAAGGTAAATCTGAAGGAAAAAGTCTTCAGAAAATCTTATAGTGTGTATGGCCCTTAACTATGAGGATGATGAACAGTGGTAGCAATCTGTAATTAGTGTATTGCCCAATCCACAAGGTGAGCAAACAAGTCACCCACACTGAAATGAAATCAGCTTTCACAAAAAGTTATTATCCCAGGACTAAATCACAGAAGAGTCCAACCCAGACCAAGCCTCACTCTGATGTTCTACCCTAATGGGCTATACACACTATAAGATTTTCTGAAGACTTTTTCCTTAAAGGCCCGTACACACGTACCGATCGTCGGCATACAAACGTCGGTGGACGAAGGATCTGCCGATTGTACGTGTGTTAGTATGGTGCCTCCGACAGATGTCTGCGCACAATCCGCGGACAAAAGTCTTTCGTGCAAACATGAAAATATTTGTATGCCGACACCAGAACGGACGATTGTTCGCCTGTCAGTACACAATTCGGCCGACAGACCGCAGATTTGCAAGACTGGGCATGCTCAGAAAATAGAAAACACAGGGAAAGTTAACCATTACATGACATCACTTCTGCAGTCGGCGGACAAAATTCTTGTGCTGTCCTTGTGCTGTCTTTGCACTTTTCAGCAGACACCGACATCCCGGGGAGAAAAGAGGAACATTTGTAAGCCGACCATCGGTACGTGTGTACGGGGCTTTAGACTTACCAAAACCATATAATATGAGGTCAAACCTAAACACTTTCAATTCGTATGCAATCTGGCAGGCCCTTGCACTACATAGAAAAGGTAAATCTGAAGGAAATCTAACTACAAAAGTTGGATAGTGTGTATCCAGCTTAAAAGGGCTTAACCACAGAACCTCTTGCATGAGTAGACTGGGGGCTTTTAGTGGCAGTGCCCTTTGATATTAACAGTCCTCAAGATGTTAAAATTGATTATGCAGTATTTTTAACACAATCATGTGTAGCATTTACTCCAGCAGAAGCCACAACTCTTTAAGCTGCTTAGTCCCCACTGACACACTGGGTTATAGGTTGAAGGTCCCTCGCACCTGTGTAACTTAGGCTGGCCATACACTATACAATTTTCTTATTCAATTTCCTTTAGATTTACCTATAACTATGTAGTGCAAGGGCATGCATGGTTGCATACAAATTGAAAGTGTTTAGGTGTGACCTCATATTATATGGTTTTGGTAAATCTAAAGGAAAGTTGAACAAGAAAATTGTATAGTGTATGGCCAGCCTTAAAGTATAACTAAAGGCAAAACTTTTTTTTTCATTTTGGATAGAGCGGAGGTGGATTAGAACACATGTAAGTTTTTATTGCTGTCTATGCCCCTGTGAAGAAGATTCACTCTCTCTATTTGTTTTGTTTACTATTATCATTGATAGTGAAAGTAAAAGAAAATACCATATTTTGGGTTGTCCCCAGAAAAGTAATAGAGGGAAAATCTTCCAAAAGGAACACTAGTTCTGATGACCTGGGGATCCCCAAGCATGTTCCTTTATTTGCAGGGATTTCCTCCTACTTTCCTCCTAAATCTCCCCAATGGGACAATGATGGCAAAAATAAACTTTACAGGGGTTATAACCCTCCCTTACTCTATCCAAAATGAAAAAAAATGCTATGCATATTGCAAGCTTCCTGTGACATCACATCTTGTTCCTATTTGTGGGTAAGGGACAACATTAATGACAAGCCTAGTTTGTTTTCTTTACTTGCATTCTGCTGCGTTGACATGCATTTCTAAAGCATTTACTTGCGTTGCATTAGAATGTATACATGTTGCACTTTAGCCAGTTCTGGACCGGAAGGATTTGCCCCATTGATGACCAGGTCATTTTTTGCAATTCAGCACTGCGTTATTTTAACAGACAATTGCGCGGTCGTGCGATGCTGTACCCAAATAAAATTTATGTATTTTTTTCCCCCACAAACAGAGCTTTCTTTTGGTGGTATTTAATCACCTGTTCAATTTTTGTTTTTTGCGCTATAAATAAAAAAAAGAGAGACAATTCTCAAAAAAAAACAATAGTTTTTCTGCTAAATAAAAAAGAAAAACAATAGTTTTCACATTCTGCTAAATAAAAAAAAAAAAAAAAAATAGTTTTCACATTCTGCTAAATAACATTCCCCCCCAAAAAATTTAAAAATCATAATTTTTCATCTTTTAGGCCAGATTGTATTCTGCTACATATTTTTGGTAAAAAAAAAAAAAAACGCAATAAGCGTATTTTCATTGATTTGTGCAAAAGTTATTGCGTCTACAAGCTAGAAGAAAGATTTATGCTGTTTTTATTTATTTAATTATTTTTTACTAGTAATGGCGGCAATCTGCGATTTTTAGTGGGATTGCGACATTGAGGTGTACAGATTGGACCCCTAACTGACATTTTTGACACTTTGGGGGGACCAGTGACATTACTACAGTGCTAAAAAAATATGCACTGTTACTGTAATGATGACACTGGCAGGGAAGGGGTTAACACAGTGGTGATCAAAGGGATAAGTGTGAGCCTAGGGGAGTGTATGGGGGAGGGACTTGTGAAATGATCATTGAGACATGTATTCCTATATAGAAGGATCACAGGCGCTCTGTGATCATTTCAGAGAGAACAACGGTCAGCTGTGTTTACAATAGCTGTCCGTCCTTCTCTCTCAGCGGGGAGCGATCGCTGGTGCCCGGCAGCAATCGCGGCCGCCAGCCCCGGGGATCGGCATCCCCACTGCCTAGTGGGGGCAGGGGCTATAGCTCACCCCCAGCACCACTCCCGCAAACCAAAGTACCAATACGTCAAATTGCGCAGCCGAGCCAGCCTGCCGCAGTGTATATGCTATAGGTGGACGGCAAGCAGTTAATGCAACACAATGCAAGTCAACGTAGTGCTGTAGTGTGAATAGGACACATATAAAACAATTGTTTATAATATGTTTATGCATTGTTCTGCATTTTACAAGTGTACTAAAATGCATATCAATGGACTAGTGTGAATGAGTCCTTAAGTTCTACTTGGTTTAGAAAAAAAATCCACACCCGGCACACATTGTCCAGACACATGCAGTGTCCAAGATGTGGTGTTCCTCTAGAATTGGGATGCCACAAAGTGAGGGTCTGGAAAAACTCTGCTCCTGCTAATCCCAGCCATTGCTCCCTTCTGCTCCTTCTTCTTCCACACCGGATGCAGATGCGGTCCAATATGCTCGGTGGTCAGTTGTCCCAGACTCTTCAGTCCTCAGGATGAGGTCCTCACAAACAGGTTCTCAGAAGGCTCAGTCTCTCAACTCTGGTCCCCATGGGCTTTGCCCTCTCTGAAGGCACAAGAAAGATCTCCCCAGCTCTGGTCCCAACAAAGCAACTCTCAGCTCATTTCTCAACTCAGCTCAGCATGCTCTCCGGTTACACAGAACACCAGAATGGCACCCCTGTGTCCATGCAGGCTCTAGTGTAGTGTACAGACTCTGGCAGCAGGTCTGAACTATCTTGTTCCCCCACTAGACTTCCCAGGGCTCTGGTGACTAGCCCTTGAAAAGTTCTGTCCTCTCCTCTTCTGATCTGCAGGAGTCCTGGGTATTAAGGTCCACAGCCCATTAGTCTCCATCATACAGTATTCCTTGCAAACTACATGTTCCAGTGTCCTGAATGGCTGCATTGTCTTCTGCTTCTCACAGGCTCACCACTGATTGGCTCAAGCACTGCTGCTAGAAGGAAGGAGGAAGCTGGAGCATTGGGGTATTTCCATCCACAATCACTCTGTTCCTAAGTGCAGTGGTGGAGGGAGAGGAAGGGCAGCCAGAGGAACTTACAGCCCACTCCCACACACAGCCAGCAGCCCTGTGCCTCTCTCAAATTTTAGCACAGCACAGGTGCTATGTCACTGTGCAGCATTGAGGGGGGGGGGGGGGGCGGGTGGCAAGCTCTCAGCCTGTTCCTCCAGGTGGCAGGGCAGCACCCAGCTACACGTTCAAATATAATTAGATAGATCATATCCCATCTGATTTCTACACTGTTTTTCTTAATGTAGCATGCAGGATTCCCCTTAGGGTGTGGGATTATGTGGGCGACCTGAACATCTAAATAAGTATGCAAATTCAAGTAAAAAATATAATTTTATTGTACAAACATTAAAATAGCATATGGGCAATAACATACAGTAAATATGCCAAAGTTTTTATTTACACTGTTTTTCTTAATGAACAATATCCAAGATACATATTAAAGCAGTCTCTGGTTTACAAACAATATAGGTTCTGTAGATTTGTTCTTAAGTCAAATTTGTATGTAAGTTGGAACAGGTACATTTTTTAAGTGTAACTCCTGCCAACGTTTTTCGTTAAGTTTTGGATAAATAGCATAGGGAAGGCTTAGCACCCCTGTAACATTTGTTTTGCTGTCTGTGCCCCTGTTTAGAAGATTCCCCCTCACATTCTGTCCCTGTGACAATTGAATTTTGAAAATTTTGGGTTGTTGTGGAAACAAGGATTGGTGATAAAGCTTCAGTGGAGACACTTGTTTCCCATGAGAACTCTTACAGGAGTGAATTTCCCTTCTTAGGGGTAGATTTCCTCTCACTTCCTGTTGTCTCCCTCCATTTATATGTATGAGTCGTATGTAAGTCAGATGTATGTAACTCTGGGACTGCCTGTAATAGAGATGAAACAGATGGCAGTAGCATTACATACAAAGCAATTGGTCTAAGCATAATAAGGATGACCAGTAATTTCTCAAACAAATGTTGCTAAGTATGAGGGGGGTGAGTGACTAATATTTTAAGGAGGACATGGTTTCTTTAGTAATAAACAATTTTCTTTAAAGCCATGTTCAACCTGACATAGAATAATGTTGACATCAGCCAAATGTACTACAGTTTGCAAAGTTTAGAAAGTTATGACACTGTGTTTCATCTGGATAAACCATTAAGGGTCTAAATATGTATAAATATTAGTACAAAGCCAAGCATTACCAGTTCAAAAGTGAGTGACTGATCCTCAATTAAATGATACAATTCTTACTGTGCCACAGGATATAGTTTGTATTTTTTAGTCAGTAAGTTTGAGAATATTTTGGGCTTTCCTAGTGACCACACAAACCGAAGAATTTCCAGTCCAGAAGTGAATAACTGACCCCCAATTAATTTATACCATTCTTACCCTGCCACAGAATTTGTTTATCAAATGTTAGTCAAAAATTGAGATTACTTAAGGCCTCTCTGGTTATTTATCAAACAAGATGGCCACCCACATCAAGCACAGATTTTTAACTTTTTATCAGTTAGTTTTAAGTTTTTGAGTTTTGTCCCAGGTTGGTTCTTCCCTAATCAATGACTACATAGAAAACCTGAAACTGAAATGATTTAGGGGATTCGAAAGTGGTTCATCCTCTGACAATTCTCCAGGATTCTTTTCCTTTTGATTCTTTTTTGAGGTAAATGGCTTTCAGTTGCAGCATTAACAGAATACATTTACAGTATGCTCCAGAAGGGTGCTGCTTGAAACTTTGACAAATGATCCCACCAGTGTAGCAAGGTTTGAATATTAGTCAGTGAGTTCCAACATCTACCCTGGCTTTTGCTGACAGATATGCATTTGCCGATGCCTGATGTTGTGCAGATTCTTCACAATCCCTGACACATGCAGGCTCGAAATGGCCGGCTGGAGAACAGAAACATCCTCATGTAAAAAAATAGTACCTATTTAGTGCTGTAATTTCTACCTGTCATGTCTGCTTCTCTACACCAAGCATCCCACCCCCTGTGACTCCAGCCTTGTTATTCCTGGTAATTCTCACTGTGCACAACAATTTTAGAAAGTCACTAACATGACAGATGCTGCCTGGCTGCCCTTAACCCACCCTCCCGCTTTTGCGGTTCCTGCAAATATATGTACATTTTCATTGGTCATTCCAACTAGTAATGAATGGACTTTGACTGGAGGTACTGAAAGGCAAACTGGTGGAGCAAAACAATTCCTGGGTACTATGGAAAATGAAAGCTATTTTCATTGAAATGGACAAACCCTGCACACCGACTTTATGCCATCAGAAGGGTAACACTTCAACATTTCCGTGTGTAAATATTGGGTACAGGGGAAAAGTAGACTTTATGATCTTGGAAAGGCACACTCAGGGCTGTTGTTAGAAATGATGGGCCCCTGTACACCCTACCTGTTGGGGCCCCCCAACCCTGCTCCTAAACCCACCCTAGTTCACGTTGAGACTGTTGAGTTATTTTGAGGGGACAGCAAATTTACACTGATATACAAGCTGTACACTCACTACTTTACATTGTAGCAAAGTGTCATTTCTTCAGTGTTAGAATTGGTAAGTATCAGCGCTGCTCAATATATATGTGCTAATTAAAGTGCTATAAGTAAATATTCCAGTTCTAATATTTAACAAATAAAGTGCTATATTGTGCTAAAAAAATAAAGTGCTATATTGTGCTATCACATCAAATAAATTCAAATGCATATACAATGTAAACTTATATTATCTCCTCATTAAATTATGCACATTAAAAAGTGTCCAGTGCTCTTTGTGATGAATAAATAATCAATCCTTTTGTTATAAAGTGCTCAGTGCTTTTCTTGTAAAAATAAATAAATCAATCAATCTTCTTCACATATAAGTGCTCAGTGCTTGTCCATAAACACAAAAATCCAAAGTGCTGGTGCTTAATAGTGCATCCAGGTGCTCCCCTATTGGTCCCCTACTCACCAGACAATCAATGAAAAGAGGGGAGCACCTGGACGCACTATTAAGCACCAGCACTTTGGATTTTTGTGTTTATGGATAAGCACTGAGCACTTATATGTGAATAAGATTGATTGATTTATTTATCACATGTACAACAATTTTTGTGAATTGCAAATGTGACACTGCTAATGGTAGTTAGTTTATTTCTTTTGCAGCCAGCAAGGGAATTCCATGCCCCTTGTCTTATGATGTTAAAGCTCATTTGTGCCTTTGCCTGTAAATTACAAAATTGTAAATTACAATGTTTTGCCAGTAGGTGGGACTCTCAGAATATTTTCACATGTTACAGAGTAGTGCAGTGCCTGACTAAAAAAAGGCCTTTCCAAAAAGCTACATTTAATATACATGTATAAATGCACTAGAGAAAGAAAGTACAGGCAGGTGTTTTACTACAAGAATTAAGAAAACACAGATAACACAGCATTGTAAAATTTGCCAGCAGCAGGACAATTTTAAATAGCAAGGCTAGCCCTAAATTTACTAGAGACGAGCACATGCTGGGGCTTTTACTTTAAGAATAAAAATACTGCAGAACATGTCAGTTCAAATCTCAACCACAGCACTACCTGCACGGAGTTGGCATGTTCTCCCTGTGGCTGCATGGTTTTCTTCCAAATACTCTGGTTTCATCCCACATTCCAAAGACATGCTGGCAGGTTAATTGGCTTCTGTCTAAATTGGCCCTAATATGTATATGTATGTAAGTATGAATGTGAGTTAGGGACCCTTAGATTGTAAGCTTCTTGAGGGCAGGGACTGATGTGAATGTACAAGATACACTGCTCAAAAAAATAAAGGAACACGTTTATTTCATAGTACAGCATCAAGTCAATTAAACTCCTGGGATATTGATCTGGTCAGTTAGCGGAAGCGGTTGTTAATCAATTTCAGCTGCTTTGGTGTTAAAGAATGTAACAGGTGCACTAGATGGGCAAGAATGAGACAACCCCCAAAACAGCTATGGTTTTACAGGTGGGGGCCACTGACATTTTTTTCAGTACTCATTTTTTCTGACTGTTTTTCACCAGTTTTGCATTTGGCTAGGGTCAGTGTCACTACTGATAGCATGAGGTGGTTCCTATAGAGGTTGCACAGGCTGTCCAACTCCTCCAGAATGGCACCTCAATATGTGCCAATGCCAGAAGGTTTGAAGAGTCTTCAAGCACAGTCTCAAGAGCATGGAAGAGATTCCAGTAGACAGGCAATTACTCTAGGAGAGCTGGACGAGGCCACAGAAGGTCTTTCACCCAACAGCAGGACCGGTATCTGCTCCTTTGTGCACGGAGGAACAAGAAGAGCACTGCCAGAACCCTACAAATCTGACTAAACAATCAGAAACGGACTTCATGAGGGTGGCCTTAGGGCCTGACGTCCTCTAGTGGGCCCTGTGCTCACTGCCTGGCACCGTGAAGCTCATTTGCCATTTGCCATTGAAAACCAGAATTGGCAGGTCCGCCACTGGCACCCTGCTTTTTACAGATGAGATCAGGTTCACCCTGAGCACGTGACAGATGTGAAAGGATCTGGAGAAGCTGTGGACAATTTTAAGCTGCTTGTAACATCGTTTAGTGCGACTGGTTTTGTGGTGGGTCAGTGATGGTCTGGGGAGGCATATCCATGGAGGAATGCACAGACCTCTACAGGCTAGACAATGGCACCCTGACTGCAATTAGGAATCAAGATGAAATCCTTGGACCCATTGTCAAACCCTACGCTGGTGCAGTGGGTCATGGGTTCCTCCTGGTGCACAACAATGCCAGGCCTTGTGTGGCCCGAGTATGCAGCCAGTTCCTGAAGAATGAAGGAATTATTACCATTGAATGACCCCATGCTCACCTGACCTAAATCCAATTAAACACCTCTGGTGCAGTATGTTTTGGTCCATCCGTCAACGCCAGGTTGCCCTGGTCCTGATCTGGGAAAAAATACCCCAGGACACCATCCGTCGTCTCATTAGGAGCATTCCTCAATGTTGTGAGGCATGCATACAAGCACGTGGGGCCATACAAAGTACCATTTTGAGTTGCTGCAATAAAAATTCAGGAAAATGGACTAGCCTGCTGCATAATTTTTTCACTTTGCTTTTTGGGGGTGTCTGAGTTCAGCCCTCTGTAGGTTGATAATTTTCATTTCCACCAAACGATGTGGCATCCTTTTGTTCCTAACACATTACCCAGTCCATATCAGTACAGATATTCAGCATGATAGCTGATGGGTTTTCAAAGTGTTCCTTATTTTTTTTTTGAGCAGTGTATATTATGTAAAGCACTTCGCAAATTGACGGCTATATATAAGTACCGGTAATAAATAAATAAATAAATGCAATAGTGTAAAATTGGCCAGCAGTAGGACAGTCTAAGGCCTGGTGCTCACCTATCCAGGTTGCAGTTTGCATATTTCAGGTGCATTTTGTGTTTTTCAATACATATTTTTGATTGATTAGTGTCTATGGAAAAAAAAACAGAAAGAAGTCCCTGGCCCTTTCCATGAAATGCAGAGATATGAATATGACCCATAGGGAACCATGTTAAATGGACTGTAGTGTGTTTCTGCAAAACTGAAATTGCACTAAAAAATGCATAGGTATGAACCAGGCCTTAATCAAGAACACTGTACGGCTAGGATAGTCTTAACTAGTGTATGCTAAACCTTTAAATTATTTATGGACACTGTGGGATGAATGTGAGAATGGGAGGGGCTGATCATAGGTTCCCGCCCAGTGTTCTCTCATCGATAAGGATACATTGTACATCCTAATTCATGAGAAAATATACAGTATAGCTGTGCTGGGCTTTGAATGACAACTCCCATAGGAGAAGGAAGCTGGACGGGGGGGGGGGGGGGGGGAGGGACTGTCAGTGTAGCTGGAAGTGCTCTGGGGTCTCAGCTTACAGTCTACAATGATCATAGTACAGGCAACCACGCTAAGTCTCCGTTTCCACTAGTGCGACTTATCATGCGACTTTGGACACACAAAGTAGCATAACAAATCACAGCCCATTTATTTCAGTGTCACCCGTTCCCATTTATGCGACTTTGAAAATCAGCGACTTTAAAAAGGTACCTGCACTACTTTGATGCAACGTTTGATGTGACTTTGATCCAGAGAGTGTAAAGTTGGATCAAAGCTGCATTAAAGTCTCACTTTAAATTGCAATAGTGGAAACGTAGTCCAAAGCTCCATTTCCACTAGTGTGACTTGTCATGTGACTTTGGACATACAAAGTCGCATGACAAGTCGCAGCCCATTGGTTTCAATGGCAGCCGTTCCCATCTATGCGACTTTGAAAATGAGCAACTTTGAAAAGGTACCTGCACTACTTTGATGCAACTTTTCATGGGACTTTGATCCAGAGAGTGTAAAGTTGGATCCAAACCGCACTCAAAGTCGCATCAAAGTCGCACACTAGCCTAGTGCCTACGTTTCTACTAGTGCGACTCTTCAGTTGTGCGATTTAGAGTGTGACTTTGAGTGCAGCTTTGCTTCAACTTTACACTCTCTGGATCAAAGTCACATCAAAGTAGTGCAGGCACCTTTTCAAAGTCTATACAACTTTTGTTGTTAGATTTCCTTTAGATTTACCTTCAACTATGTAGTAGAAGGGTCTGCCTGATTAGATACAAATTGAAAGTGTTTAGATTTGACCTCCTATTATATGGTTTTTGTAAATCTAAAGGAAAAAATCTAAAGACAATTGTATAGTGTGTATGGCCCAAACACAAGACACAAGTCAGATTTCTGGCAGCCCCTGCAACAAAAATGTAATTTCATTTTTAGTGAGATACTCCAATAGGAACATGTCTAAAACACCAGAAGTGTTTTAGACGTGTTCCTATTCTACTGGAGTAGAACACTCACTACTCCAATAGGAACAGGTCTAAAGGGATGCAGGCCTAGCAGCTTTTCTCATTAAAACCCTGCAACTGCCACAGCTAGTTGATAATTATGAAACCACTCCCATTAGACCCACTCAGCACAGGAGAACAGAGGAGCAAACCATGATTTCTTCAGAATACTAAAAGGTAGGAATCTGCAACAAAGTTTGTTAAAAATCTGTGTAATGTGCAGAGATCACCCAGAGGGGAATGTTTTTTTCTCAACAAAAATAGAGTTATGAATAAAACCAAATTAATGCAGCGCTAGCAACAAATAATATCAAAAATTACAAATTATTTAAATTGAAACCAATCTATATCATGTGAATACAATATGTAATAATAAAATATATTAATCACATTAAAGTGCATAAATTTCTATAGAAATATTTTAAAGTGCATATTTAAACTAAAATATAAACATTCAAATGTGAGATTTAAAGTGCAAAAATGGTGGAATAATGTCCTTATTGATGATCCAAAAAGGTGCCAAAGTGCCAAGTAAATAAAGGTGCTTGTGAGGTGAAGGTGCCCTCTTGGTTCCCCACTCACCGGAATTAGATAGTATAAAAGCCCTTGGTTTTATTGCACATTTGCCCAGGATCAGATATGGAATTCTTCCGATGTGTCCTCCGTATGGAAATCGTTCCCGATAACACCATTAAAAGAAAAGAGGGCCATACATCGTGAAGTACGTAGGTATAATTTTATTCCCCAAAATACGATTGAATACTTACAAGATCAAAGAATAAAAATGGCATATAGCATACAAAGCAAGTGGCGCCGCTCTTGGCGTGCGTTCCACATACAGGAAGTTCCCGACCGGAAATGACGTTACGTCCGCAACCGGAAGTGCGTCAACGCGTTTCGCCGTCACACACAGCGTCTTCAAAGGACATCACTTCCTTAACAAAAAAACTTCCAGATAAGGGACATCTGTAGATGAAAACAAACGGTGCTGCTCTTACTAAAGTTGAATAATAATCTTTAGTAAAGTTAAATATTCAACTTTAGTAAGAGCAGCACCGTTTGTTTTCATCTACAGATGTCCCTTATCTGGAAGTTTTTTTGTTAAGGAAGTGATGTCCTTTGAAGACGCTGTGTGTGACGGCGAAACGCGTTGACGCACTTCCGGTTGCGGACGTAACGTCATTTCCGGTCGGGAACTTCCTGTATGTGGAACGCACGCCAAGAGCGGCGCCACTTGCTTTGTATGCTATATGCCATTTTTATTCTTTGATCTTGTAAGTATTCAATCGTATTTTGGGGAATAAAATTATACCTACGTACTTCACGATGTATGGCCCTCTTTTCTTTTAATGGTGTTATCGGGAACGATTTCCATACGGAGGACACATCGGAAGAATTCCATATCTGATCCTGGGCAAATGTGCAATAAAACCAAGGGCTTTTATACTATCTAATTCCGGTGAGTGGGGAACCAAGAGGGCACCTTCACCTCACAAGCACCTTTATTTACTTGGCACTTTGGCACCTTTTTGGATCATCAATAAGGACATTATTCCACCATTTTTGCACTTTAAATCTCACATTTGAATGTTTATATTTTAGTTTAAATATGCACTTTAAAATATTTCTATAGAAATGTATGCACTTTAATGTGATTAATATATTTTATTATTACATATTGTATTCACATGATATAGATTGGTTTCAATTTAAATAATTTGTAATTTTTGATATTATTTGTTGCTAGCGCTGCATTAATTTGGTTTTATTCATTTATTCTAAGAATTTCTTAGTGTTGCAGCAGCTGCACACCTTCACAGTTTTTTCACAGAATAACATATCACTATTGTGTAGCGCGGGTTTAAATTTGTTTTTTCAAAAATAGAGTTATGCTTTAAGGGAACTACCCACTTTTTGCATGTTGAAAGGTGAATATTACTTTTTATTTAAATTATTTTGTGTATGGCCATGTTGTGTCTTAGATTTACTATTAATAAAAAATGTAGTTCTGAAAAATAATAAAAGGCAAAAGGGTGTATTTGTGTGTTTAAGTACACAGACACTAAAGTGGGGTACACACTAGTAGAAAATCTGCCGAACATTCCCGTCCGAGGTAAAATTGTACGATTTTCGGCTAGTGTGTACACAACTTTCAGCAGCCGATGCCGACATTTTCAACGAAAAAAAAAAATGGAGGGACAAACACCAACATTTTTATCGCCCGTCCCCAGCACGACCAATTTTTGTTTAATGTGAATGCAGTACGTCCGCGAAAGATCGGATAGAAAAGATCGCGCGTGATCTAAAGTTGCTGACAACTCGGAAGTCTAGGTACAAACGTCCCATAAAAAAAAAAAAAAAAAATTGGACGAGAAATTTTGTGAACATTTATGCACTGTCAACTAAAAACAGTTATGATCGCTGAGCAAGAGAGAGAAAAAATCAGAGGATATTTCGTCCGATTTTCATCAAGTGTGTACGAGCCTTTACACATAACAGAAGCCATACAACCATTGAGATTAAAATGTAGATTGCCTTAGGGCTGGTCACTTGTGTTACTTGGGAGTTTTCACATTCCCTGTGATCACAACTCATGCTGAGCTTCCATGCCCACATTCAGGGGTAGCTCCAGGCAAATGTGGCTTTGCTTCTGAGACAAAATTGGCTTAAATAATTACTACTAATGTAACAAAATGTAACACAAATTGTGTAATCTTCCTTTTCCTAAAGGAAAACTCCAACGTACAATCAAGCACAGGAGTCTTGCCAAAGGAGTCACCAATAGATATAAGAAACCATAAAGTAGGTTAGTACCAACCACAAACTAAAACAACTTTTTCAAAGAATTTGACATTGTTTGAAAAGAGACCACATAATATTATTCTTACATTAATGGTAGAGGGAATGACGGGGCTCTGGGCTAATTAAGAGTGCAGCATGAACATGTAAACAGAACAGGCTGGCATTAGGAAAGAGGGGACCTGATCAATCTCCATGACCCCATCACAGGTTGAGGGAAGAGGGGTGTATTGCAGAAATTCAGTGGAGAAAACTCATGTCGCCAACTTGATTGTGCTGTCAGTAAGTACTGTGCAAATGTCAGAAGTACAAATCCCTTGTCATGTAAATTAACTCCTATATCTTTAGGTCAGCTGTTTATTTAGAAGTTTGCCTGGTCCTTCTAATTTTGAATTTTAACAGATGCCTGTGAAAAATAATGTATTAAAAAAGGAATGTTACTTTGGCCACAGGCTTTCAGAAGGCATAAGAAAAATCACCACACCCAACTGCTGCCTGCCAGGAAAACTGGGTGTTCCAGCTCATTGCAGGAGCTAACATGGACTCATAACAGCCTCCAGCCATCCAGACCATTGCAGGCCTAAAGGAGGCATGGGAGACATCACCACACCTAACTGCTGCCTCCTAGGAAAACTTGTTACTCCAGCTCATGGGAACTAAACATGGACTCATAAAGAACCTCCAGCCATCCAGACCATTTCAGGCCCAAATCTTCAAGGAGACATGGCAGAGGCGTAACTAGAACCTTCAGGGCCCCGGTGCAAGAAACCATGAAGGGGCCCTTCCCTTCAAGCCTGGGGCTCTTCCCACTGATCCTGGGGCCCTTTACTCTCGTTGCGGGTCCTTTATTATGGTCCCGCAGCAGGACCCTTTCACAAGTTCTGCAGTGGGCCCCCTTCCTGCCATCTTGGGGCCTCCCCACGGTGGTGGAATGCCAGGGCCCTGTCGCAAGTGTGACCTTTGCGATCCTGGAAGTTCACCCACTGGTGTCAGTAGTTTTTATTTTTTGGTATTTTAATTGTATTATTTTTTATCATTTTATTTTATTTTTTTACAATGTCACTGACTATGACACTGTCCATTCAGAAAAGGAAGGAGCTGGTAAATTACATATTTATCAACCCCTTTCTGGTTCTCTATTGTGACACATCCCCTGCAGCAGCCAGCAGGAGAGGGGAGGGAGCACAGTGGGGGGGGGGGACCAGGGGAGCACACAGGGGCCCAGAGACACCAGAACACAAGTGAACTGGATAGGAGGAGTGGCCGGGGCAGCATACAGAGGAACCAATCTCCTCCATTTTCCTCCTGCAGCTACAGGAGGAAAAAGGAGGATGTTGATTTCTCTACATGCTGCCCCTCCTATCCAGGTGTACAGGGGAGCCGCACAGGCCTCCTGGAGCATGGGGCCGGTTGCCATTGCAACCCCTGCAACCCCTGTAGTTACGCCCCTGAGACATGGGAGACCTCACCACACCTAACTGCTGCCTCCCAGGAAAGTTTGGTGCTACAGCTCATTGCAGGAATTGACATGGAATCATAACAACCTCCAGCCATCCAGACCATTGCAGGACCTTCCTAGGCACTCAAGGTGGAATCCAATCCACTGCAAGCCCTGCTAGGCACTTATGGCAGCCCCCAGGAAGAGAACCAGGCCGGGACATTTTGCTTGCAAAGGCTGTGCAGTGCCAGGTAGAGCTGAGAAGTGAAGTACTTGGGAGCAGGAAAGAGTAAAAGCATTTAAACATATAAGCAAGGGGGGGGGGGGGATTTAAAAACCAACTCAACCAAAAATTAAGTTGCCCTTTAACCCTGTAAAAAGTTTGTTATCACAGCCAAAGCTTTCTCATAGATCACAGGAGGGACAGCTTGGTACAGCCTTGTTCAGTGTAGCCACAACATGCAGGTGTAAAATATCCCTAAATGTGTTTAGAAAATGAACTGTGTAATATATTTACACAGAGAGCTGTGTTTTCTTTAGCCTGTTCCATAGGTACTGTATACCTGCTCAGTAAGATTAGTGTCAAAAATGTCATAGGTGTTATAATGTTATAGAGTGAAGCTGGCCTCGGGGCTCTTTCACACGGGAGTATTCTTGCATGTTAGACACGTTCCACTCTGGAATGTTCTGAATGGATTCAGCATGTAGGAGAAACACAATGATTGATCCATTCTGAGCTGTAAGTTTTTCCATTCAGAGGTCTATATGAAAAACAGCCAGACATTAATAAAGCCACATGCATCATCCATACAAGTCCTAATCTATAACATCCAGCGTATTTCCCTACAGTTCATCGACCTCTGTCTGTGCTGGTGAACACAGAGCCAATGGCTGTATTTAAATGTATAACAAGGAAAACTTTGGCTTCTTGTCTTTTTGTATTTGTATTAAACAACAATGATGGCAGTGTTTAAGTGGGTGACGGATATCTCACCTTAGAAGACCACACAAACAGAAAAAACTGGAAAACTACAAGAAGAGGGGGCTCGTAGGGTGGCCATAAAATAACCATGTCTTCCAATTTCAGAACTGCTGGCTATGTTTCTGCTTTGTGTCACTTCCAGGGTGGATAATAATGAGCTATCTGAGGTCTTTATTGGATAAGAAGATAGGCAGGTGGGGTCTGTGTTCCCCACTCTAGGTGGCACTTGAACAAACCAGCAGTGCAGGAAGGGAAGGAAGTTGCGAGGAAATTGGTTCCTTTATGATTCCCTACAGTCACCAGGGGAAAAGCTGTTCGATTGGATGATGGTACCCTTCCTGACCTAAGCGGCCATCTTGGGTGAGAGCAAAGCTTATTTAAGGCCCTGGCCCCCTGATTTGGTGCGCATTATGCAAGTGGTTAGTGTAGGGACAGGCTCCCCGTCTGTCAGGGACAGCACATAGCATTGGGTAGAGGTTCCAGAGGAGTAGGGTAAGTGCAGGGACTACACCATCTGCACTTAGGAATCCTCACATTTGGGTGTAGACCGGCCAGGCCACATTCTTGCTCCTCATTGTAGAAGCTGTTGGCATAATTTCTTGATAGCGTATGATACCTACTGGGCCTAAATGTACATTGTTGGAACTTTCTTATTACATTGTATTTATTCATCTTGACCTCTGTGTGATCTCTGCCCGCCAACACACCACGCAGCACCCTGCTCACATACAGGAACAAATGTTTTTCTCTATATGGAGGGAGGAGTTGGTTACTGGCATTGCATTTGTCCTGCCACTTCAGACAAGTTTTGATCAAGCTTCATTTTTTATGCTAGCACTTAGAGAGAGAACCCAGTCAATCTTTGTTACTCAATAATAGGTAATATAATCAGCGCAAAATGTATGTGTAAATACAGTGAATAAATAAACGCACAAGGCCGCAAACAATCAGTGCAATACACAAAACACCAATGAATAAAATTACATAAATATTGCTGCGCCAAGTGAAAATTAATAGTAGTTGTGCATATTCAGAATCAACAATATTAAACTTATTAAAAGCAAATCAATGCAGATAATAAGTGCAATAAAGTGCAAAAAAGTCCCATTTCCAGCCCACACTGCTTAATAAGTGCAAGGGAATGTGAGTCTATTTGTCCTTTTGATTTTCCAATAAAGCATTTAAAACGGAGAGCATTCGATTCTATTTCCCCTTTATTTTTCTGCTGAGTTCTGCTGTGATCCCTATCGCACTTGGAGGTCAGTTAAAGTGGAAGGAGTGGAGTAAATAGGCTGCTGATCTAAACGATATCTATGCTTGTATGACTCCTTGGAGTCTATCCTGGAGGTCAGCTGCTATTTTGGCACCAGTCACTAGGAGCACATGTGTGGAGTACTGTGGCACTTTAATTACTGAATACAGATGAAGATCAAGATCTTTTTGAAGTGTTATGTATTCACTGAGCCTTTGGGTTTTATTATTGAATATTCACCTGATCACTGACGCTGGGACTTTTTTGCACTTTATTGCACTTATTATCTGCATTGATTTGCTTTTAATAAGTTTAATATTGTTGATTCTGAATATGCACAACTATTATTAATTTTCAATATTTATGTGATCTTTGTTACTCCATCACAGGTTGGGGAAGAGGGGTTTATTGCCAAAAGGAAGTGGAGGAACCTGGTTGTGCTGTCGATCAATACTGTGTAAATATCAGAAATACAAATCCCTTGGCAAGCATACCAGCTCCTATATTTGTATGTCAGCTGTTTATTTAGTAGTTTGCCCAGAGTTAAAGTGGACCTTCTACTATTAGATTTTAACAGATGCCTATGAAAATAATGTATTAAAAAAAGGCTGTGGGCTTCCAGGAGGCATAGGAGACATCACCACATCATATGTCTGGAAAATCTGGGTGCTCCAGCTCATTGCAGGAACTAAAATCGACTCATTATGTCCTCCCTCCAGCCATCCAGACCATTGCAGGCCCAAAGCTTCCAGGAGACATGGGAGACATCACCACACCTAACTACTGCCTCCTAGGAAAGCTTGGTGCTCCAGCTAGGTGCGGGAACTGACATAGTATCATAATGGCCTCCAGCCATCCAGACCATTTCAGGCTCATCCCAGGCACTCAGGCAGTGGCGGAGCTAGACTTTTAAAACAGGGGTGGCAAAGGGGTGGCAAGGTATTATTTTGGGGGGTCAATATACATGCGTGTGTGTGTGTGTGTATATATATATATATATATATATATATATATATATATATATATACATACACATATACACACACACACACACACTTTTATAAATAAATGTAAACAAACATCCTAAGTGGTATTAAAACATTTTTAATTAAATAAACAATTATCAAAGTAAACATTATTCTTTTAAAGACGCACACCGATCACAGGGCTCTGCTCTAAAGGGGATCTGTGGGGACCCTGCTCTAAAGGGGATCTATGGGGACCCTGCTCTAAAGGGGGATCTATGGCATAGATCCCCTTTAGAGCAGGATCCCCATATATCCCCCTTTAGGGCAGGCTAGGGCAGGTCCCCCATAGATCCTCCTTACAGCAGGCCAGGGTGAGGTGAGGTCCCCTACATAGATCCCCCCCTTACAGCAGGCCAGGGTCCTCCCCCAGACAGTCCCTCTCAGTCTCCGCACCGACAGGATTGGGTTCGGGAGCTGAGCAGCCAGGGGCAGAGAGCAGCAGACACAGCGGCGGCGGCCATGGCAGAAGCACTGCATGGGGGTGATTAGGGTATGCCTAGGCACACCGCATGCGCATGCCTATGAGTAGGGCTGCACAATATTGCCCCCCCATTAATGTAGTGACCAGCATGCCCCCCCATCAATTGACAATGTAGTAACCAGCGTACCAACCCATCAATGTAGTGACTAGCGTACCAACCCATCAATGTAGTGACCGCCAGCGTACCAACCCATCAATGTAGTGACCAGCATGATTGCCAACCTATCAATGTAGTGACCAGCGTGATTGCCAACCTATCAATGTAGTGACCAGCATGATTGCCAACATATCATTGTAGTGACCAGCGTGATTGCCAACATATCAATGTAGTGACCAGCGTGATTGCCAACATATCAATGTAGTGACCAGCGTGATTGCCAACCTATCAATCTAGTGACCAGCGTGATTGCCAACATATCAATGTAGTGACCAGCGTGATTGCCAACATATCAATGTAGTGATCAGCGTGCCGTGCCCCCTTCAATCATGCAAAGACCAGAGAGAGAGACTTACCTAAGGTTACAGGTAGAAGAAGTGAACGAGATGGCCCCTGTGTAGCTAGTTCTCTGTGACTGTCTGTGACTGAGCGCGGTGAGCAGCAGCGGCGCCGTGATTCGCTGCACAGCTAACCAATCACGCGTGCCTGCACACCTGATTGGTTCGCTGTGCCGCTACTCACCGTGCGCATGCCTATGAGTAGGGCTGCACAATATTGCCCCCCCATTAATGTAGTGACCAGCATGCCCCCCCATCAATTGACAATGTAGTAACCAGCGTACCAACCCATCAATGTAGTGACTAGCGTACCAACCCATCAATGTAGTGACCGCCAACGTACCAACCCATCAATGTAGTGACCACCAGCGTACCAACCCATCAATGTAGTGACCAGCATGATTGCCAACCCATCAATGTAGTGACCAGCATGATTGCCAACCCATCAATGTAGTGACCAGCGTGATTGCCAACCTATCAATGTAGTGACCAGCATGATTGCCAACATATCAATGTAGTGACCAGCATGATTGCCAACATATTAATGTAGTGACCAGCGTGATTGCCAACATATCAATGTAGTGACCAGCGTGATTGCCAACATATCAATGTAGTGACCAGCGTGCCGTGCCCCCTTCAATCATGCAGAGACCAGAGAGAGAGACTTACCTAAGGTTACAGGTAGAAGAAGTGAACGAGATGGCCCCTGTGTAGCTAGTTCTCTGTGACTGTCTGTGACTGAGCGCGGTAGCAATCAGGTGTGCAGGCACGCGTGATTGGTTAGCTGTGCAGCGAATCACGGCGCTGCTCCTGCTCAGCTCACCGCGCTCAGTCAGAGTCACAGAGAACAAGCTACACAGGCGCCCTCTCGTTCAGGTTCAGCTATGCTATGTAATGTTATAAGCATAAGCGAGCGTGAGCGGCAGGGGCATTGCTAGGTGGTAAAAAGACCACTCTCGTGACCAAGCAAACGAGCCAAAAAACAATCACATCCACCTGGACGGATGACACTAGCGATGGATGTGCTACTAAGATGTGAGTGCAATATTATTAAATGTGGATGTGAATAAAGTTGTTTAGATGTTATCACACTAGTGGAGCTCTTTTTTCTTCCACATGATTTGGAGCGCTGTGTGATCACCCATCATTTTGGCTACCCAGGATCTGTCCAGGTGGATGTGATTGTTTTTTGGCTCGTTTACTTGGTCACGAGAGTGGCTAAGCCAGTAGTGTTGGTGAGTTTGCACTTTTACTCCCCCTCTGAGCATGGTGGTGGCATGCATTGGTGATCCAGTACTACATCTGCACGTTTAGTCATCATCCCAGGACTCTTTAGCAGTTATGGACTTTTAAGCTAATTCTGCTGTTTTGGGGGATTTTATTTATTTTATAATTCATTTTATGATATTTTAATGACAAGCTTTGTTCATATGAGAGACTTATGTGGGCAGATTATGCTATAGACTGTGAGTTTATACATATGTGTATGCATTCCTGGTGGTGAGAGGAGGGGGGTAGTGAGAGAGAGGGGGGAGGGGGTGGTGGTGAGAGTGGGGGGGGGGGTAGTAGTGAGAGAGAGGGGGTGGTAGTGGGGGGGTAGTAGTGAGAGAGGGGGGAGGGGGGCAGAGCCAGTAACACTTACCAAGTCCAGGAACCGGCGCTGACACCATCCATCCATCCCGCGGCTGAATCCTTCCTGCCCCATCCAGCTTCAGTCAGTTTCTCTCTCTGATTGTAGGGAGGTGGGTGCAGGGCTGGCCCAAGATATTATGCTACCTGGGTCCAAGAATTTGATGCTGCCCCCCCCCCCCAAAAAAAAAACAAAAAAAAAACAAGCCCACCAAAAGGCCCCCACATCCATTATTTTATATCATGGAAACTAAAATAAATGTATCAGGAAGCAACCCTACTTCACATCAGGAGTCCCCCCTTAACATCAGGAGCTCCAAACTTAGCATGCTTACATCACTTCCTGTCTCCAGCATCTTCTGTCTCCATCACCTCCTGTCTGCATCCCTCCATCACCTCCTTCCCCCATCACCTGTCTCCATCAATCTATCCAATTGTCCATCCTACCATCCCTCTGTTGTAGGTCCCTCCAACCTCTTCACCCTCCATCACTCTCATCCCTCTGTTACTCTATCCCTCCCTCCATCCATCCTTTCATCTTTCCATAACTCCATCACAACATCCTTTTTAGCTCTTACTCCATCCCTTCACCATACCATCCATCCAATAATCCTTGTGCCCCATTTCCCTCCACCCTTTCAATTCTCCATTACTTTCATCCGTATATTATTCTGTCTCCTTCATCCCATCCCTCTATCCCTTTCTCCATCACCCCATCCCTCTATCCCTTTCTCCTTCACCCCATCCCTCTATCCTTTGCTCCATCACCCCATCCCTCTATCCCTTTCTCCATAACCCCATCCCTCTATCCCTTTCTCCTTCACCCCATCCCTCTATCCTTTACTCCTTCACCCCATCCCTCTATCCTTTTCTCCTTCACCCCATCCCTCTATCCCTTTCTCCATCACCCCATCCCTCTATCCTTTTCTCCTTCACCCCATCCATCTATCCTTTTCTCCTTCACCCCATCCCTCTAGCCTTTGCTCCTTCACCCCATCCCTCTATCCTTTGCTCCTTCACCCCATCCCTCTATCCTTTGCTCCTTCACCCCATCCCTCTATCCTTTTTCCATCACCCCCATCCCTCTATCCCTTTCTCCATCACCCCATCCCCCCATCCCTCTATCCCTTTCTCCTTCACCCCATCCCTCTATCCCTTTCTCCTTCACCCCATCCCTCTATCCCTTTCTCCTTCACCCCATTCCTTTCTCCTTCACCCCATCCCTCTATCCCTTTCTCCTTCACCCCATCCCTCTATCCTTTGCTCCATCACCCCCATCCCTCTATCCCTTTCTCCATCACCCCATCCCTCTATCCTTTGCTCCATCACCCCCATCCCTCTATCCCTTTCTCCATCACCCCATCCCCCCATCCCTTTCTCCTTCACCCCATCCCTCTATCCTTTGCTCCATCACCCCCATCCCTCTATCCCTTTCTCCATCACCCCATCCCCCCCATCCCTCTATCCCTTTCTCCTTCACCCCATCCCTCTATCCCTTTCTCCTTCACCCCATCCCTCTATCCCTTTCTCCATCACCCCATCCCTCTATCCTTTTCTCCTTCACCCCATCCCTCTATCCTTTGCTACATCACCCCATCCCTCTATCCCTTTCTCCATCACCCCCATCCCTCTATCCCTTTCTCCATCACCCCATCCCCCCATCCCTCTATCCCTTTCTCCTTCACCCCATCCCTCTATCCCTTTCTCCTTCACCCCATCCCTCTATCCCTTTCTCCTTCACCCCATCCCTCTATCCCTTTTTCCATCATCCCATCCCTCTATCCTTTTCTCCTTCACCCCATCCCTCTATCCTTTGCTCCATCACCCCATCCCTCTATCCCATTCTCCATCACCCCATCCCTCTATCCTTTGCTCCATCACCCCCATCCCTCTATCCTTTGCTCCATCACCCCCATCCCTCTATCCTTTGCTCCATCCCTCTATCCTTTTCTCCTTCACCCCATCCCTCTATCCTTTTCTCCTTCACCCCATCCCTCTATCCTTTGCTCCATCACCCCATCCCTCTATCCTTCGCTCCATCACTCACAAATACTATACACCAGCACTTTTCATCTAACAATCAGCCTGATCTGTCATATTGCTGCTGCCTCTCCTCACCTGGCATGCTTGGATTTGTAGTGCCCCAGCCCCAGACACATGAGGTGGTCATACAGGAGAGGAGAATGTGCCTGTGTACTGGACTGGTTAGCAGGTAGTGGGTAGGGACTCTAGGGAGGTGTAATAGAGATTTGGGGAGATCTTAGAAAACATCTTCTCTTCAGAAGCAGAGCAGACACACAAAACAAAAAAACAATCTTAACAGCATCAGTGGAGTCTGCTACAGAGAGAGGCCCCCCTCCTCCCCCTCTTCTTGCCCACTAAGACAAGCCACCGTCATCACTACTATTTAGCCCAGAGGCAGCTTACCTTCTGCTAGGCTGAACTTCTTCCTCCACTCACTGCAGGCTCCACTCCTCCCCCTCCCGGCATCTGCTGTGATGAAATCAAAAGAGGCGCGCTGGGCAAGGGGGAGGGAACAAATAGCAGCAGAAGCACTCGGAATGTTCATTGGATACTCTCAGCCGGCTCCAGAACTGGGCATGCGCAGTGCTAAGCCGAGAGTGCCTGGGTCCAATGGACCCAGTGGGACCCATGGTAGGGCCGGTCCTGGGTGGGTGGAGCCAATTTCAGGCGCGGAGGATGAAATGAAAATCCTCCTGGCTCTGAATGCTGGGGGAGGATGGGAAGCTCTGTGTGCCACTGCCCATACAGCAGCTACCATTGGTCCCGCCCCCTGCCACCTTCCTTCACAGCCAGCTTCTGTTTCTCCACGGAGCAAGGGGGCGGAGCCCCGGCCCCGCATACGGCCTCGCCCACACCCGACATCAATGCCTAAATTTGACAGCTGCAATCACTCTCCTTGCAGCTGCCCCCCCCCCCCCCCGCCGAATCGCCCACTTATCACTGGCTTTAATGTTAAAGTGCTGAAATGTAGCCCCGAGTTCCCGGCCAAACCCCCCCTGCCGACGCCACTGGTGAGCGGGGTGGCAACAGGGGTGGCAAGGATTTCGTCTGGGGTGGCAATTGCCACCCCAGCTAGCCCTCTGGCTCCGCCACTGCACTCAGGATGGCATCCTTTCATACATTCCACTGCAAGCCCTGCTAGGCTCTAATGGCAGCCCCCAGGTATCCACCAAAGTACCAACCATTAATAGGAATGAACAGTGCCAGGCAGATTCACTGTTTTGTAAGTGGCTCCTGTTCGCTGTGCCTACCCACCTAGCTTAATTGTGCATTGTTGGGTCTTTCTTAATACACTGTATTCATTCACCTTGGCTTCTGTGGGATCTCTGTTCGCTGACACACCACACTGCATCCTGCTCACATACAGGAATAAATTATTCACTATTTAGAGAGGAAAGAGTTTGTCACCAGTTAGCCTGCAGTTTCCTGCTTGTGTATTCTTACCTCCTTGCTGCAGTGCTTTCTCTACCCTGATTCCTTTCACAAGTATGGTTTGGCTGTGCTCACTGCTCACCTATGGGCATCGCTTGCTATTCTATGGGTTCCACATTGCCTGAGCAACGTCACAGTTCTCTGAGCTTCCGTTCACTTGTTACTTGTGTATTACCCTCCTAACCCTCTTGTATTAAATTGTATTGCTGCTGTATTGCCTCGCTTTAAACTGTAAAGCGCTGTGCAAACTGTTGGCGCTGTATGAATCCTGTATAATAATAATAATATCGTGTGGAGAAAAAGGTAACACCAGGCGGTGTATCCCCTGCACCTAATGGTATAAGTGAATAAATATATAATAAATAGTAATAATTAATAAGCAGCAGCTATAGGAAATGTGGTAGTATGTCAAAAAATATTCTTAAGAGTTAAGACTATCTACAGTGCTTGCTAAACCATATGGTGCTGTGTGCAATAAATCAGTAAATATCTCTATGCTAATAAATTAATGTGCAAACAAATCATACATAACACAGCTAAATAAATGAATGTATAAATAATTGATTAACCCAACAAGAACATTTCATAAAAGTGCATCAGCTGGTGGATATTCCAATGTGTACCAATAAATATATAATAATAGTGCAAATAAATATAACCAATAGATCAAATCAAAAAAGTGCAATTAATAGTCCACAATGAGTGAAATTATAAGGTGACTGTACTGGCAAAGTCCAAAAATTTTCCTTGTGCAAAAAAAAGTCTTCCAGTCTTTAATCAAAGTGCAGGTGCTCAATGTTTACAACTTTATCCGATGAGTCTTTGTGACTATAGGTGACATGGGTTCCTTTTTCCACAGTGAGTAATTATAAGGATGGGTGACTTACCAGATGTAATGGGTCTTATGTACCTTACAGCACTAAGACCAATCATGCTTGTAGGCCCACAGGGCCAGGGTAGGTTCCCTCGTGCTGCTCCTGTAGTAAGGTAGTAGTGGATTCCTCCTCACTTTTTCCTCGCATCCAGAATGGGGCCAGGGTATAGAAAAAAGAATTGTTCCAATAGTGTATTAAAGTGTAAATGAGTTTATTTCCCATCCATGGGTAAATAGGATTAAATCAAAGAAGCTTTACATTAACAGTGACAGTGCTCAGCTTTACTACAGAGTGGCGAGAGTTGGGAATCTATTCCTGAGCAAATGGGAAAAAGAAGCCATTTTTGAAAACAGAGAGAGGAATTGCGTATGTACAGAAGATACATAGATGACATCCTCTTCATTTGGACAGGATCTGAAGACACACTGAGGACTTTCCTCCAGGAAATCAATATTTAACAACTATAAAATAAAATTTACAGGAACCTGGGATAAAAAATAAGTCAATTTTTTGGACCTCACAATCCAACAAAACAATGATGGCCTATCCACTAAAACTCACTTCAAAGCTACCGATAGAAATAGCTATATCTAAACAAAAACAAGGTGGATAAACCACCTATCTCCTGCGCTCAGAAAAGCCGACTCCTTGACTGCTCTGTTCACTGGACTTTCAAAATGGCATCTTGGATGGCTAGGATCCCGCTGCCTAAAAGGACTGGGGCAGTCCAACAATACTGCAAACAAGAAACCCAAAGAAAGGCGCATCAACCTAGCGCATTATCCTCAATATGGGCTTTATTGTTAAAACGTGAAAATGGCTACTCACAAGCAAAGGTATAAATCAATCACATTGGACTCAAAATCTTGAGCAACTCCTCAGGCTCTGAGGAAGAGGCGTATGCCTTGAAACGCGTCAGCTGTCATCCTAATAGGACAAGGGACATTCGTATGGACTACTCTCGATACTCAAGATTTTGAGTCCGATGTGATTGATTTATATCTTTTGCTTGTGATTAGCCATTTTTAACAATAAAGCCCATATTGAGGATAATGTGCTAGGTCGATACGCCTTTCTTTGTGTTTCTTGTTTGCAGAAATAGCTATATCCCTACTCCTAGTTGCCATCATCCGAATTGAATTAAGGGAATACCCAAGGGACAAATGATGCCAATCAAACGCAACTGTGGTAACCAGGAGACATTTGAGGTGCAAACTATCATCTTGATGAAAATATTCCAGGAGAAGTGATATAAACAAACAGCGCTGGAGGAGGTAAAAAACATGGACAGGGACAAGCTACTTGAAGAGAAACCAAAGGAAACATAGGAACAAGTATTGTCCTTGATTACCAAGTTTAACACCCGCTATCGAGAAATTGAGCACATAGTACAAAAACATTGGCCCATATTGCTAAGGGATACTACCCCAGATTCGTTTACCGAAGGGGACCAAATTTAAGAGACAAACTAGTAAAAAATATCCCAGATCCCCCGAAAAAACTACTGACTTTTTTGGACCAAAAAGGTTTCTATACTTGCGGCAGATGTAAACCATGTAGAACTGTAAGAAACAGAAAACGTAGAATCTTTGAGTTCCAATCCAACATTACAAAAAAACATACAAAATCAAAAGCCTTATGACGTGCCAAATTACTCATTAATGAACTTTCAACTCTTCAACCCAGGGGAATGAACATGGACATGGACATAAATTGTTTTATATCCAACCCTTGAGGCCTTATAACCATATACTACCTAGATCTATATCTGAAACCCATTTCACACACTAAGAATCGCATGCGCCTTTAACATTAAATAATTGGAAGCCTACAGAATACTGCCCCAATAAAATATCCACAATATATATGGCCTAGATAGACCTCCAATTTATGGGAGAATATTGGGATACACATCAAAATAGGAATCGCACGTGCTGACCTACTTAAATTCCATATATTATCTGGAAAAATAATTAAAAACAATCACTCCACTCATCCAACTAAATAGTGCAGAAAGAGGTATTGTTAACTACATATGCACTTGTAGCAAGGTTTCCAGGCCTATGGTCTGATGTGGGTCTGCCATTTGTACCAGTAATCCGTCCACCCCATGTGAACTGCGGCCCTGGGTGTGATAACTGAAGCAGCGACAACTCCGGCATCTTTGTTTGTGGTTTTTATTGGAATTAGGGGATGGGAGAAGGGAATGAGTGGATACTCCTTTAGGCTAAAACTAATTACAATTGGGACTTTTACTTCTGAAATATTCTGTGAAACAGAAGAAGTGCTAAATTCTCGACTTCTAGTCCAGAAGATCCAAGACTGAGAACTGTAGAACTCCTTACACTGATGCACTGTGAAAGTCACTGAATACTGTTCCCCTGCCTGGCACAGCTTGAGGTAGTATTTTAGTGAAACTTTGTATAGCTATCACTGTAACTGACACGCTCTGTACAATTCAGGGCCCAAACTGCAGGTGCCCCCTTTAACCTCAAACTCTTCAGGGTCCACTGACTATTTACCCCCTCTGTAGCTTCAGGGTCCTCAACCTAGGTACCCCCTTTTGCAGATAGCTGACACTGGATCCCAGAACCTCTTCCGGAGTGGTCCCCTCTAACTTCAGGCAGACCCCCCCAGGGGCAATCCTCAGTACTCACGACCTGTGTAGGCTTTCCTGGGACTGGACCGCTCTCTCTCTCTCTCTCTCTCTCTCCATAGGCTCTCGACACACCGGATCCCCTCAGCTCAACTCAGCACTCTCTGGACACTCAGGTGACACCCTGAGACATCCGCCTTCCTCAGACAGGAGGAGAGACAGCCGCACTCTCTCCCAGGTGACTCTGCTCCCGCCAAAGATGCTGTGCCACGCGCTTCCCCCCAACTTATACCCACTTCTGAGGTAGTTACAAGCTGGGATGTGTCCCCTGATTGGGCTTCCCACATTGCCCTACGAGAAGTCTCTCACAGGAGCCAGTGGGGATACTTCTCCCCTCAGCAGGCACATCTGGAAGCCCTGACACCCTATCCAACAGATCATAGCCCTGCTGTTAGGCAGACAAGGCCCACTATACATTTGCCTAGCACCTACCTGTAGGGTGCTACACACTATATAATAATAATATTAAAATTTTTCCACATGCGTATCCTCTTTTTTTTTATAATTTTTTATAATCTATTATTCCCTTTTATAATAAACCTATTTTATATACCCCATTTTTAGCCACCTCCACAAGTACATAATACCTCTGAATGTACAGGGTTCACATAATATCTACTACTTTTTTCTTGATGTGTTTAAGTGAGTCAATTGTATTCTTAAATATTTATTTATTTTTTTGGTTAATTACCTATAGTGTCATTGGTTTATTCGTTATACATACCAAGAGATACGATTATATTTTAATTTATTCTTACCATTTTGTTTTTACCATTTTATGGAAATACGGTGCCTTGATTGTGTTTTAAAACATGTTTTTCACGTAATATGGCTTTTTAGATGCATATTAAGATAGCGTAATTAGTAAGCCTTTATTATGCTAAATTGTAGCCAGTATAGGAGAACGATACTGATACTCATAGTGGGTATACAGGGTGTGGGGACACTCTTGTCATTCTTCCGGAAATGTTAATTTGTAAGGTGAAGTGAGGGGCGGCGCCTGCCATATAAATACAATCCCAGTATAGTGCCTTCCTACCTTTTGAAAACGTCACAGGAATTGAAAAAACGTGTCAGTTTTGGAACTCACGGCGTGACGTCAGCACGCAGCTTTGGAGCGCAAGCCAGATCACTCCGCCCGTCACTCTGCAGTAAAGCTGAGCACTGACACTGTAAACCTTCTTTGCTTTTATCCTATTTACCCATGGATAGGAAATAAACTCATTTAAACTTTAATACACTATTGGAACAATTCTTTTTTTATATACCCTGGCCCCATTCTGGATGCGAGGAAAAGGTGAGGAGGAATCCACTAATACCTTACTACAGGAGCGGCACGAGGGAACCTACCCTGGCCCTGTGGGCCTACAAGCGTGATTAGTCTTAGTGCTGTAAGGTACGTAAGACCCATTACATCTGGTAAGTCACCCATCCTTATAATTACTCACTGTGGAAAAAGGAACCCATGTCACCTATAGTCACAAAGATGCATCGGATAAAGTTGTAAACATTGAGCACCTGCACTTTGATTAAAGACTGGAAGACTCTTTTTTTGTACAAGGAAAATTTTTGGATTTTGCCAGTACAGTCACCTTATAATTTCACTCATTGTGGGCTATTAATTGCACTTTTTTGATTTGATCTATTTGTTATATTTATTTGCACTATTCTTATATATTTATTGGTACACATTGGAATATCCACCAACTGATGCACTTTTATGAAATTTTCTTGTTGGGTTAATCAATTATTTATTCATTAATGTATTTAGCTATGTTATGTATGATTTGTTTGCACATTAATTTATTAGCATAGAGATATTTACTGATTTATTGCACACAGCTGTAACGCTCCTGCGTTTTTGTTATAGGCTGGATTTACAGCTGCAAAATCTCCACTCAGTAGTCATGTAGAGATGTGTTGAATACCAGATCCAACTCTCCAGGACTCATCACCGTGGGCTTGTCAGCTTCAACATACAGATATATACACACTCAATGAGATGTACCTGGAGTGATAGGATGTATATGATAGTATGAAGGTAATGTGCTGAAGGGACAGGTGTGAACAGTGACAAGGATGGTAAGCACTTGATAGGTTTGTACAGGAGAGTTCAAGATGGTATTTAGGAATGCAGATAGGTTAGTATCGAGTATGCTAACAGGTGGTGAGGACAGCAGATGACAAATACAGGATAGACTAACCCAGTGCAAGGATAGATAGTAGTAGACAGGAGAGCTAGCAATCTATGCAGCAGTGCAGATGATAGATGGTAGTAGACAGGAGAGCTAGCAATCTATGCAGCAGTGCAGATGATAGATGGTAGTAGTCTCAAGACCTAGCAATCTATGTAACAGTGCAGATGATAGGATAGTATGGATAGGTAGTAACAGTCCTTAATGCAATAGTAGTAGTGTAAGTTATGGAGGTTTCCCCTGCGGGGTACTTATCACTATAGTATAGTAGTAGAAGGGTCCGGTGATGAGGAAGTGATCCAGTAGCGAGATACAGGGATCAGTAGCGAGGTTCGGGTCTGAGGAAGTGATCCTGGTAGCGAGATACAGGGATCTGTAGCGAGGTTCCACAGCGATACACGCTTGTAAGCATAGATGCAAGGCAGGTTGAACGAACATGTGAGTGAGAACGCCGGCGGTTGAAATAGCCGCTCTGCGGCGCTCAGTGATGACAGCATTGGTCTTAAAGGTGTATGCGCACCTACCAGAAGAGAATGGTGGGACGCATACACGGAATGGAAAGTGGAATAAGGGTACCAGAGGTACCAGAACATTACAACAGCACCATATGGTTTAGCAAGCGCTGTAGATAGTCTTAACCCTTAAGACTATTTTTTGACAATAATATCCTATGCCTGCCTTTCCGTGTACCAACCCGACTACATTCACCGTCTGTGCTTGTTTGCTGCTTGTCCTTAGCTGGGCTTGGCTCCTGGATTTCCTGTTGTCTCCTGCCGTTTGTACTCTGCACATTCGAGTGGTCTCCACATCCTCAGCTGGGCGTACCTGGGGGCTGCAACCAGGTTCCAGTTTGCTGCAAGTGCATCCCGAACATCAGGGTTTCTGGTGAAGAAGCAGGCTGGGGCTTAGACTCCATGCCTCGGGAACCCCGAGTTGGCAATCTACAAGGGCACACTACCACAGATGCCTGACAGAGTTGGATACTGACATTCCATTGGTCCCAGCACTTCAGACAAGTGTTGATCATGTTTAATTTTTCATCCTCTAAGAACATAAAACAAGACATGTGGTTTGATTTCCGTTAACTCCTGTTAGTAATAGTTCAATTTTTTCTCCCGCTTCCATTTATCCAGAAATGTTGAATACTATAGCAAAAGTGAAGGTGTATCCCAGAGCAAGAAATCAGGTCAGGTCAGCAGTTAAATAAGCTGAGACATCTTAACCACTTGCCTACTGGCACTTTCACCCCCTTCCTGCCCAGGCCAATTTTCAGCTTTCAGCGCATTTGTACTTTTTCTTCTTTACTTTTTTTTTCAAGCAACACTGTAACCAAACTAAATTTTTATATTTTTTTTGTTTTTTCCTAAACAAACAAAAGACTGAACATTTGGGGGGGGGGGGGGAGGTTTTCTTTGTATGTTATAAAAGTGCCCTGTTTATCAGTGTAGATGTCCCGTGTGGATTGCCACTTATCGGCTGACAGCGTGTGAGGAGAAGATTGCAGATAACCGACAAATCCTGTTTACATTGTAATCAGCTGCTGTGATTGGCTCTTTACCCTAATCTGTGATCAGCTGTGTCCGAAGGACACAGTGATCATAGATCAGTGCTGATGCGCACCGCAGGGGGCACGCAGGAAGTGTGATCATGGGAGGACATAATATGATGCCCTCCAGCCAATGTGTGACTGCGCTGTAGCTGTCATTCAGCTGTAGTGTGGTTGTGAAGAGGTTAAAGGTTGGCATGACCTTTAGTTCCAATGCTTACCATACACTATACAATTATAATATACCATCGCCTTTGGATCTACCAGCAATTATTTAGTGCAAGGACTTGCATGAATTTATAAAAATGTAATAGATTGTTTAGGTTTGTCCTCCTATTACATCGATTTGGTAGCTTTAAAGGAGATTTAAGAGGTTGTACGATCCAATTGTGAAGTGTATGGTCAATCTGAAGCATATCTATGGTCAAAATGAAAAATCATATATTAATTTCTACATGTATTTTAGTTATTTCCAGCCTACTCCTTTTGGTCTGAATGATCTTGAAGTTTGTAAACTTACTTTGTGAAGATCTTTACATGTTTACATCTCTAAATTCTATAATTTAGATTCTCTTAGATTCATTATGTCCTGTGAGTAGGCACTACTGTGTCACGCATTTCACAGAGCCTGCCTTCTGAACTATAGAGGGACTGAGAGGAGGGGTTTCAGAAGGCGGAGTCAGTACAGGAATCACAGCTTGCAGGCAGCAAGGTACCATGGGATATGTAATCCTTAGAAATTGAAAGTTAACAGCAGAGGGGAAGATGCAAAGCATGCAGGGAATCCAGGAGATTGTGGAAAGAGATGTCCAGCAGACTGACAAAACTTACAACATAAAGGGAGTTTTTCAAGAAAGCGTAAATTGGATTGACAAAAATAACTATTGTATTTATTGCTTTTGCAATGCTAATGTTATAAAATGGAAGTGTACTATGTGTCCATAGATCTCCTTTAAAGTGAAAATCTGGAAAGTCTAATTATTCCCCTTTGCAATGGGGCTGCTCCCTCACTGCAAGGGTTAACCATGTGTTTAGATCTAGGGGGGGTAAAAGACTGTCCCTCTGCGTCTTCATGTCCATTGCAGAGCTATGAACCTTGCATGAATTTGATCCCTTCAAGTTCTTGGACAACTGAAGCATGTGGGAGAAGATGCTGCAAGGAACCGTCTAGCAGTACAGAGGACCAGGTAGGTATATATACTTTTTGTTCCCTCTAGACCCAAATGAGCAGCTGACCCTTGCAGTGTGGGTGCAGCTCCCACTGCAAGGGAGAATTTTTACATTTCCAGGAGTTCAGCTTTAAGCTCATAAAGTAAATGCAAGAAAAAATGTGATGCCCCTATCTATACTAAACAGCATGACAACTTTCCACCCGTCTCAGGATATTTTTAAAATGACTTTTGTCAAGCTTGGTTCTGCTTACAGTGCCACCCACAGGTCAAATTTTTAGCCGATTCAATGAGAATCAGCTGAAATTCAAGCAGTTTATGCTTTAAGATTTGTATTTTTTTTTACATTTTGATATATTCTCTGCAGAAATGAGATTGAAAAGGAGCACTGTTTTGAGTAAACAAGTCTGCTCCATTTTTGTATCTTTGCCTAACTTTTTTCAACACTGGTAAACTATACTGTTTTTTTTTCCTCCCATAAAACCACCACAGCATGCACTCTTGTACCTCAGAAATCTGATATATGGCATCATATATGTTTGATAGCTATCAACAATAACAATATTGTGGGTTTTTTCCTTAAAAAAAATAAAAAATTAAATGTCCATAGCGTAGTTACCAGTATTTTAAAATTATTTCCAGGAATATTTTGATGGCAGTACCTCTGCCAAATACATGTGATACCATCTCAAAAGGACCACAGACTGCAACGTTATCTGGTTTCCGCTCAAGATCCAAAAACATGCTCGTGGGCTGACAGGCTTCCACCCAAATGGGCCTCACTGATGTGTGTGACTGAGGCAGGGACATTAGGCTCCTTCTGAGGCAGCTGATGGTAATGGTTTGATATTCCCCGCTACAGGGCTTCAGAAAAATGGCAGTGCTGTAATAACCTGTATAATAAATAGAAGAAATTAAAAATAATTTGAAAATGCTGTTTTTTTTTATTTGACTTTTAAATAAATATTCACTTAAAAAGTTCACAGTAAAACAAACTACATAAAAGTTGTGATGTTATAGCTTCAATTGTCAAATTTGAAAATTAAAAACATTTCTAAGGGCAAACATTACCAGTCATATTGGGAATTGCCACATTAAATCCAGGGCAGCTGGCAACAAAACCATAATCACAAAGTTTTTAGTTTTTTTTTTTTAAATGCGAATTTACTGTTCCAAAGCTTTTGCACTCTTCTTGCTCTAACCTATTTGTAAACCCAATCACTAAATCTCATATAAGCTTTTACATGTTAAAGTAGTTTTAGAAGTAATTTTCAATTTTTTTTTTTTAACCTGCAGCTTTTATTAACTTGTTGTGAGCACTGGAGATAATTCACAAATCCAACAAAAATTAAAATGTTACTAAACCCACAACAGTAAAATTAGACTGTATATGCAGTAAAGCATGCCTGTTATACTCACTGTGGAACCTAAGGGATTAATCCTCTGCATTGTGTAAAAAGGCTGTTCGATCATGTCTTCTCTAATCATCTCCCTTTTCCACTGACTTCCATATATCTCCTGATATTTTGCAGAGCCAGGGAAAAGGCTGCACATGCTCAGTTTGGTGTGTATTGTAAAAAAAAAAAGAAAAAAAACAAAGCACACCCTATAGAGTTACCTCTCAAAAATGTATTGGCATATATAATGAAAGTTAAAAAGTATGCACGAGACCCCAAAAACCCCCTCAAAACCAGAACCCCCCCCCAACCACACACACACACACTAAAACCACTACACAACGCAACCCTAACTGGCAAAAAAACTCTCCCTATGAAACCCTACCTGAGGATAAGAACCCCCCCCCCCCCGTGGGAGCTGGTGTACCCTCTAATACCCAGAGCCCCCCTGCTCCCTACTAGCAACCAGCGCACAATAGAGGGGATACAGTAACACTGCTGATCATGAACTACTCCAACTCAGCCCTGGAGAGCTCGCACCCCACCTTAAAACCACAGTGGGTGAATGGGGTGCAAAAGCTCTGCAAGGCTAGAGCTGCATTTCAAGGTCAGACGACCTAACCCGTGATGAATGAAGTCCAGGAGGCAGCTGGTAAGCATTCAGTCCATGAGCTGGGAACCCAAATGATTCAATCAATCCATGGCAAGATAACAATGTAACAAAGCTGGCATATCCATATTATGGAAACCACGGCCTGATGAAAAAATTGTATAAAATGATACAATGTTCATATCCTGGTGAGGATGTGCACGTAGGCTAGAAGATAGCTAGGTTAGAATATGATAATAAATTCTCTTGAATGTGAAAGTCCGCTGTGATTAATAAATAATGAAGACTGAATAAATCACATTGGCATTATGAGATAAATGACATAGGTCCCAGCAGTCCATCAGTGAGCTAGATATACATATAGTATAGACTCTCTAGGTGTATCAGGTCTGGCCTGCCATGCTATGGGTGGTTCAAGATACTGGGTAACCAATTCCCTGTATCAGAACGCAGCCGATATGACTATGCAATAAATCACCTAGGGTCAGCGAGATCTGTTGTACTCATGATGTATCCGAATAGCCATTTGTTCTGCTGTGATCAGTATCAACTGGTATCCTAGGTCAGAATATCCACTCGTTGTAGTTACCACTGCAGTCTAACCCTTTGGGTGTCAGCAAATCTAAAAGGAAGATCCATTTAGCTTCCCTTTGCAACAAAACCTTGTCCCATTTGCCTCTTCTTTCAGGTAATCCCAATTTATAGAATACCATACATTTAAAACCTTTAGTTGAAGCACCATGTGCATTCCTAAAGAGTGTTGCCACCAGTGATTCATCATCTTTCGTGGTTATGCTTGTCAAATGTTCCCCCATCCTTTTATGGAATTCACATCTCGTTTTGCCCACATAAATCATGCCATGGGGCAAATTAGTTGGTAAACTACAAAGGAGGAGAAGCGGTTGACAAAGATCAAAATATTGGATCTTGTATGTCCTCTTACCTTCAGAATCTCTGAAGGCTTTCGTCTTTATCACATATTTGCATATGCTACAGTGTCCACATGGGTACATACCTGTCGTGGGGGAGGGGGAGAAATGATTGAAGTATTTGCTATAGATTGGGTGTATTCACTGTGAACCAACGTGTCTCCAATTGTTGGAGCCCGCGTAGTGATTAGGTTAGGGCGAGGGCCCAAAATTTGTTTTAATCTGTTGTCCAGTAATAGGATATGCAAGTGTCTTCCCAATACTGCTCTCAAATGGTCCCAATGGGTCCCATATGTGGTAACCACCCCCACTGGTTCCTGCTTTGGTTCCTGTAACATATCGGCATCCCCCTGTTCCATTCCCAGAATCTTTTCTCTTTTTTTGTTGAGAGCTTTGGACATGCTAATAATAGAGTTTGGGTATCCCCGAGCTCTAAACTGTTGTCTAAGTTGTACAGTTTCTCTGGATCCCCAGAAACTGTCCTGATGGGATGCCTCTAATCTGTGACCACGGATGATGGCTGGGGGCGTGGAGAAGAGTGTTACCTGCTGTTGGTTTTCTAAAGGTGTGTATTGCTAGACAGTTTTATTTTTGTTGGGAGAATGCATGTGATCAACACAGGGCCAAGCAGCATTGTCCTAACAGAGGGTCAGGAGTCCTGCATTCTCATGGGACAATTGTGGGAGAATGAAAACTCCCCCTACAAGCTTTAACCAGACACATGGTACCGCAGTACTGTGTACTTTGGTGCCTAAAAACATGCTGTGTTTGTGAACTGCATTTGGGGTGCCATTAACAATACATTGACACCCAAATACAAATGCAAGGGCAGCGTTTTCACCAGCAGTGTAGGAAACGCACGCTGAAAACGCCTTTCCCACACTGCATTCTGGTTAACCTGAAAGAGCCCTAACACAGAAGTAAAGAAGTTTGTTTTTTCTAGTTTTTGTTACATATTTTGTCTGTGGATTACATAAAAAAAATTACTTTGCAAGACAATATCTCCAAAACAAAGTACCAGTTGTCCTAAAAAATAAAAATGATATGTTATTTTGCTGGCTCAAAGCAGAACTACCCTACTTTGGAGGACCACAACCAAAAATACCTTTTAATTGTTTTTTTTATTATTCAGACAAACTCTTTCATCACTCTATGTCTCCATGCTTTATTTTGTTAAAAAATCACTTTGAAAAACACCCGCCTAGCACTTCTGGCTGTTGCCATCTTGAGTGAGGGCAAATGATTCATGTAGCATTTACTTCCTGGAATCCATCTGCCCTTAGCTCAGACATGCAGACAGGAGGGTGTGCATAGCTGAGAATGCCCCCCCCCCCTTTGCAGACTCCTGGGATGTATGACATAATTTGCCTAGGCCAGAAACCAGGAAGTAATTGAAGAAAGGTAAAAAAAAAAAAGGTCAAAACAAGTAAATAAAATATACTTTCCTATTTTTTTACTAATACTAGCAGGATAAGGATTAAATATGGTCAACAATGATTGAGAGAGTGAAGTTTCACATTAAGTAATCACAAAGTTATTACCAAACCAATAGGCCCATAGCAGAAATGTACAAATTGCTCTGGTCCATAAGCGATGGACTGGTGTTAGAGCTGAAGGGGTTGAAAATATGTAAACCAACAACTAAAATCTTTTACAAACTTTTGCATGTTTTGCATGAACTATTAAAGTCAATTTTAATATTTAAATCTGCAGCTTTTACTACAATAATACTTTGGTGATTCCCCTACGAAGATGCTTGTTTAGCGACTTCCTTTTGTAGGGTGACAACTCTCTGTTCATTTCAACACATATAATGTAAGCATGATCCATCATTGTCGCCATCAAGGAACATGCCCCCATAAATTCCATGCAGTGCAAGTATGCTATATTATTATTATTATTATTATTATTATTAATAATATTATCATTACTACAGGTACAGTGGGGAAAATAATTATTTGATCCCCTGTAAGTATACCATCTTACAAAGAAATGAAGGATCTATAATTTTTATTCTAGGTCTATTTTAAATGATAGAGACAGATTATACAATGTCATGTTATAAATTGTGATACAGTTCAGAGAATAAAATAAATATTTGATCCCCTACCAACCAACAATAATTCTGGCTCCCATATACAGGCTACAGTATGTGCTCATGTGGTACACAGATTAGTCCTGTCAATTTAAGAAGGTGCTCAACTCGTTATGTGTATAAAAGACACCTGTCTACAGAATCTCTTTCTTCCATTCAAACCTCACCATCATGGGCAAGACCAAAGAGCTGTCAAAGGACTTCAGGGACAAGATTTTAGACCTGCACAAGGCTGGAATGGACTACAAGACCATCAGCAAGAAGCTTCGTGAGAAGAAGACAACCGCTGGAGCGATTTTTAGCAAACTGAATAAATCCAAAATAACCAAAAATCACCCTCAATCTGGAGCTCCATGCAGGATTTTGCCTTTTGGAGTCGGGATGATAATGAAAAAAGTGAGGGATCAGCCCAGAACTGCACAGGAGGAGCTTGTAAATGATCTCAAGGCAGGTTAGACCACAGTCATCAATCAAACTATTGGTAACACAGTACACCACCATAGATTGAAATCCTGCAGCGCCCGCAAGGTCCCCCCCTCTCAGGAAGACACAAGTACAGGCCCGTCTGAAGTTTTCCAATGAACATATAAATGTTTCAGAGAAAGATTGGGAGAAAGTGCTGTGGTCAGATAAGACCAAAATTAAGCTCTCTGGCATTAGCTCAACTTGCTGTTTTTACAGGAAGAATCATACTGACTATGACCATAAGAACACCATCCCTACAGTCAAGCACAAAGGTGAAAACATTATGCTTTTGGGCTGTTTCTCTGCTGAAGGTACAGGTGCCACATTGAGGGGCCAATAGACGGGGCTATGTATTGTAAGATCTTGGACGAGAACCTTCTTTCCTTCGCAAGCACACTGAAGATGGCTCATGGATGGGTCTTCCAGCACAACAATGACCCAAAACGTACTGCAAAGGCAACAAAAGAGTGGCTCAAGAAGAAGCACGTTAAGGTTATGGTTGGAGCTGAAACTTCAAGTTGCCAAGCGACAGCTAAGAAACCCTAAGGATTTAGAAAAGATCTGTAAAGAAGAGTGGACCAAAATCCCTCCTGAGATGTGTGCAATCCTGGTAACCAACCTCAAGAAATGTCTTACCTCTGTGCTTGTCAAAGAAGGTTTCTCCACCAAGTACTAAGTCATGTTTTGCTTGGGGATCAAATAGTTATTTTACGCACTGAACTGCAACTCGGTTTATAACGTTTGTATCGTGTTTTTTCTGAATTTTTGGTTCATATTCTGTCTCTATGATTTAAAATACACCTATGATAAAAATTATAGACCCTTCATTTCTTTGTAAGTGGGCAAACTTTCAAAATCTGCAGGGGATCAAATAATTATTTTCTCCATTGTACTTATAGAGCGCCATCAATTTACAGTGTGCTTTACATATAAACACTATATTACCAAAAGTATTGGGACACCTATCTTTCCACGCACATGAACTTTAATGGCATCCCAATCTTAGTCCATAGGGTTCAATATGGAGTTGGCCTACCCTTTACAGGCATAACAGCTTTAGCGTCAGCATACTAAGACATTTTGGACAATTTCATGCTCCCAACTTTGTGGGAACAGTTTGGGGATGGTCCCTTCCTGGTCGAACATGACTGTGCACCAGTGCACAAAGCAAAGTCCATAAAGACATGAATGACCAGGTTTGGTGTGGAGGAACTTGACTGGCCTGCACAAAGTCCTGACCACAACCCGATAGATAGCCAGGCCTTCTCTCCAACATCAGTGCCTGACCACACAAGTGAGTTTCTGGAAAAATGGTCAAACATTCTCAGTCCTAAACCTTGTGGACAGCCTTCACAGAAGACATAAAGCTGTTATAGCTGCAAAGGGTGGACCAACATATTATTGAACCCTATGGACTAATAGTGATGAGCTGAACACCCCCGGTTTGGTTTGCACCAGAACACTGCGAATGGGGGAAAAGTTTGTTAGAACATGCAAACTCCATTGAAGTCTATGGGACTGAAACATGAAAAATCAAAAGTGCTAATTTTAAAGACTTAAATGCAGTTGCCCAAAAAAAGTGAATGGGGACCTAGGTACTGACCTGGGGGACATGTACCAATGCAAACATTTTTTAAAAAAAAACAATCGATTTTTACAGGAGCAGTGATTTTCAAGATACTCAAAATGAAACAATAAAAATGAAAAATTCCTTTAAATATTGTGCCTGGGGGGTCCCCTTAACGTGCCTGTAAAGTGGCACATTTGTGTGATGTATGTAGCCTGCTGCAGCAATACTGACATTTCTAAAGGAAAAATGTCATTCAAACTTGTTTGCGGCTGTAATGTATTGTCGACTCCCGGCAATACAGATAAAAAACATGACAAAAATACTGTGGTTGTTGGGGTCTGTGGGTGGGGGGCTTATCGGAATCTGGAAGCCCCCTTTAACAAGATCCCCCCCCCCTATGTGAATGGATGTCGGGTACATCGTACCCCTACCCATTCCCCAAAAAAAGTGTACAAAAAAAATAAAGACAAAAGCCAGTTTTTGACAAGTCCTTTATTAAAAAAAAAATTGTGTCCCCCCGATGTTCCATAAATCCATCGTCAATCATGCGTTCCCCCCCCCCCCTTTATCCTGGTAAGGGTATGGTATGGATTTTGGGGGGGGCCCCACGTTGTTTTTTTTTTTATTTTTTATTCTGTCGTAGGGCTCCTATTAACCACTTAAATTCAGGGCACCTTCACCCCTTTCCTGTCTAGACCAATTTTCATACAATATACTTCAGTGGCCTCACTACAATCACAGCACATTACTAAACTGATTGCACTACACTGTGTAACATAAGAATCAGCCCTACACACTGCACTGCTATATATATATCCTGCAATTACACTTATATATATTTATATACTACAAACCTGATTCCAAAAAAGTTGGGACACTGTACAAATTGTGAATAAAAACAGAATGCAATGATGTGGAAGTTTCAAATTTTTTATATTTTATTCAGAATACAACATAGATGACATATCAAATGTTTAAACTGAGAAAATGTATAATTTTAAGGGAAAAATAAGTTAATTTTAAATTTCATGGCATCAACACATCTCAAAAAAGTTGGGACAAGGCCATGTTTACCACTGTGTGACATGCCCCTCTTCTTTTTATAACAGTCTGCAAACATCTGGAGACTGAGGAGACAAGTTGCTCAAGTTTAGGAATAGGAATGTTGTCCCATTCTTGTCTAATACAGGCTTCTAGTTGCTCAACTGTCTTAGGTCTTCTTTGTCACATCTTCCTCTTTATGATGCCCCAAATGTTTTCTATGGATGAAAGATCTGGACTGCAGGCTGGACATTTCAGTACCCGGATCCTTCTTCTACACAGCCATGATGTTGTAATTGATGCAGTATGTGGTCTGGCATTGTCATGTTGGAAAATGCAAGGTCTTCCCTGAAAGAGACGACGTCTGGATGGGAGCATATGTTGTTTTAGAACTTGGATATACCTTTCAGCATTGATGGTGCCTTTCCAGATGTGTAAGCTGCCTATGCCACACACACTCATGCAACCCCATACCATCAGAGATGCAGGCTTCTGAACTGAGCGCTGATAACAACTTGGGTTGTCCTTGTCCTCTTTAGTCCGGGTTGACATGGCGTCCCAGTTTTCCAAGAAGTACTTCAAATTTTGATTTGTCTGACCACAGAACAGTTTTCCACTTTGCTACAGTCCATTTTAAATGAGCCTTGGCCCAGAGAAAATGCCTGCACTTCTGGATCATGTTTAGATATGGCTTCTTTTTTGGCCTATAGAGTTTTAGCCGGCAACGGCGAATGACACGTGGATTGTGTTCACCGACAATGTTTTCCGGAAATATTCCTGAGCCCATGTTGTGATTTCCATTACAGTAGTATTCCTGTATGTGCTGCAGTGCCATCTAAGGGCCCGGAGATCATGGGCATCCAGTATGGTTTTCCAACCTTGACCCTTACGCACAGAGATTGTTCCAGATTCTCTGAATCTTTGGATGATATTATGTACTGTAGATGATGATAACTTCAAACTCTTTGCAATTTTTCTCTGAGAAACTCCTTTCTGATATTGCTCCACTATTTTTCGCCGCAGCATTGGGGGAATTGGTGATCCTCTACCCATCTTGACTTCTGAGAGACACTGCCACTCTGAGAGGCTCTTTTTATACCCAATCATGTTGCCAATTGACCTAATAAGTTGCAAATTGGTCCTCCAGCTTTTCCTTATATGTACATTTAACTTTTCTGGACTCTTATTGCTACCTGTCCCAACTTTTTTGGAATGTGTAGCTCTCATGAAATCTAAAATGAGCCAATATTTGGCATGACATTTCAAAATGTCTCACTTTCAACAATTGATATGTTATCTATATTATATTGTGAATAAAATATAAGTTTGAGATTTGTAAATTAGTCCATTCCTTTTTTACTCACAATTTGTACAGTGTCCCAACTTTTTTGAAATCGGGTTTGTACACTGGCTGATATATTACTAGATACAACGCACAATCCACTAACTACCTGCCTAATCTCACTCCTTTCTGGCCTAACACACTATACACAGTTGCCGTATAAGCAGCAGCTTTATGTAGTGTGGGGCGTAGACTTAGCCCCTGAGCCATGATTGGCTAAAGGCACCTTGCCTTTGGCCAATCACAGACATTGTGCTGTGATTGGCCAAAGCATACAGGTCATGTGCATGCTTTGGCCATGTGCATGCTTTGGCCATGTGCATGCTTTGGCCAATCAATAGACAATCAGTACTTTATTCACTGCACCAGCGCAGTGCATTATGGGGCGCTCATCGGCAGGCAAACTTCTCGCCGATTGCCCCATTTGCTTGTGTGTTCAGCGCCCGATGTTCGAGTCAAACTTACGTTCGATTTGAACTCAAAGCCCATCCTTATAGACTAACACTGCGATGCCATTAAAGTTCATGTGCGTGGAAAGGCAGGCTCCCCAATACTTTTGGTAATGTAGTGTATATTGTACATACATACACATAGAGGCCACAAAAGATTAGCAGAGCTGAGATAAAAAAAGGGTTCGAAAAAGGTGATTAAAAGTATTTTGATTTTTAAATCAAAGGGCAGATGTTGTTTTAAATAGGGATGATCAAACTTTTCAAAAGTTTGGTTCGGCCAGAACATCCGAACTACCCGAAAGTTCGGCCCGGATTTCAGAACCCCATTGAAATCAATGGGACCCGAACTTCGGTAATCAAAAAACAAACAAGGAGTCACTGCTCAAGGTGGTGTAATTGCCTGATGACTCACACAGGTGCATGCCCCGGCTCGGCTCCGTGAAAACTTGATAAAAGAAAAGGAATTGGCAGCACTCCAGGTTGAGTCAAAATCCAGGTTTATTGACTGGACATCCAAATATGACAATCGTGACAAGGTAGACGCGTTTCACACACTGACTGTGTGCTTAATCATTAGTAATTAATAGTAAGTAATGATTAAGCACACAGTCAGTGTGTGAAACGCGTCTACCTTGTCACGATTGTCATATTTGGATGTCCAGTCAATAAACCTGGATTTTGACTCAACCTGGAGTGCTGCCAATTCCTTTTCTTTTATCAATCAAAAAACACCATTTTGAAGCCCTAAAACCCAATAAATGCCCCAAAAAGTGCCTAGGGTTCTGGGTCATACCCCAGGGACTATTAATCACACAAAAAAAAAGTTCTTAAAAATTGTCCTTTTTTGATAGAGAGCCAATTATTGGAAAAATGTAAAAAAAAATAAAATAAAAAAAAAAATTCTTTGGATTTAGTATCTGGAGGGTCTAAAAATTGTACCTGTGAAGTTTCAGCTCTGTAGCATGTCCATAACCCCCAAAAATTAGCATTTTTCTTATAATTTTTATTAGAACAGGAATACTCTACGGCGTTTTTTTCTTGCAGGCATTTATCTGGCATTTTTGGAGGCAGGCATGACTTTTTTTGGATTTAGTATCTGGGGGGTCTAAAAAGTGTACCTGTGAAGTTTCAGCTCTGTAGCATGTCCAGAACCAGAAAAAAAGATAATTTTTCAGTAGAGCAGGGATGGTAGAGCCCCCCTTTTACACCTATATGATCTTTTTTGGGGGGTTATGGACATGCTACAGAGCTGAAACTTCACAGGTACACCTTTTAGACCCCCCAGACACAAAATAACACAAAAAAAAGTTCTTAAAAATTGTCATTTTTGATAGATGTTTGATAGAGAGCCAATTATTAAAAAAAAAAAAAAATTAAAAAAAAAAATTTCTTTGGATTTAGTGTCTGGGGGGTCTAAAAAGTGTACCTGTGAAGTTTCAGCTCTGTAGCATGTCCAGAACCAGAAAAAAAAAAGATTGTTTTTATTAGAACACTTTCAGCACAGGATGTTGGCTTCTCGCTTTTCACACCTTGCCGGTTTAATAGCAGGCGTTTTTTTGGGCATTTTTTTTGGGTTCTTTGGAGGCAGGAAAAACATCTGAACTTGTGTATAGTGGTATATATACCACTATACACAAGTTCAGATGTTTTGCCTGCCTCCAAAGAACCCAAAAAAACGTTAGCGTCAAAAAAAAAAACGCCCAGGTGTGTTGTTGCAGGCATTTTTTGGGGTTTTTTGGAGGCAGGCAAAACATCTGAACTTGTGTACACACACATACTATATGTATTTTACACTTAGACATATATAGGTGTTATAGGAGCATAACCATATTAGTGTAAATGATTTCATTAGCTCAAGCATATATTTCTGCTACTATCACACCTATATATGTCTAGGTGTGTATATACATATAAGTATGTGTGATATATACCGTATACGCAAGTTCAGATGTTTTGCCTGCCTCCAAAGAACCCAAAAAAATGCCCAAAAAAACGCTAGCGACAAAAAAAAAAAAAAATCCCAGGTGTGTTGTTGAAGGCATTTTTTTGGGGTTTTTGGAGGCAGGCAAAACATCTGAACTTGTGTATAGTACCACTATACACAAGTTCCGATGTTTTTCCTGACTCCAAAGAACCCAAAAAATGCCCAAAAAAACGCCTGCTATTAAACCGGCAAGGTGTGAAAAGCGAGAAGCCATATTACAGATCTATAATTGCACTAATACAAACAATCTTTTTTTTATGGTTCTGGACATGCTACAGAGCTGAAACTTCACAGGTACACTTTTTAGACCCCCCCAGACACTAAATCCAAAGAATTTTTTTTTTTTTAAATGTTTTTTTTTTTTTTTAATTTTTTCAATAATTGGCTCTCTATCAAAAATCTATCAAAAATGACAATTTTTAAGAACTTTTTTGTGTGATTTTGTGTCTGGGGGGTCTAAAGGGTGTACCTGTGAAGTTTCAGCTCTGTAGCATGTCCATAACCCCCCAAAAAAGATCATATAGGTGTAAAAGGCGGGTCCCACGATCCCTGCTCTACTGAAAAATTATCTTTTTTTCTGGTTCTGGACATGCTACAGAGCTGAAACTTCACAGGTACACTATACACAAGTTCAGATGTTTTGCCTGCCTCCAAAAACCCCAAAAAAATGCCTGCAACAACACACCCGGGCATTTTTTTTTTTTTTGACGCTAGCGTTTTTTTTGGGTATTTTTTGGGTTCTTTGGAGGCAGGCAAAACATCTGAACTTGTGTATAGTGGTGTATATACACACATACTTATATGTATATACACACCTAGACATATATAGGTGTGATAGGAGCAGAAATATATTGGTGTTAATTATTTCATTAGCGCAAGTAGTTTTTTCTGCTCCTTTCACACCTATATATGCCTAGGTGTATATATACAGACATGGGTGTGTATATATACCCCCCTATACACATGTTCAGATGTCATGTCTGACTCCAAACATGTGCTCAGAAAGGCACTAGCAACGCCTGCAGCTTTTCTCTATAGCGGTCACCCTGCTATGGAAGGGTTTGGTCACCCTGCCATAGCAGTCACTGTCAGTTCACCCTACACTACATTACGGTCACCCTGATATGGAAGGGTTCGGTCACCCTGCCATAGCAGTAAGTTAACCCTACACTACATTACGGTCACCCTGACACTTCACACTTTCCCTACAGAAACTAAATTTTTGAAGCTAACTAAAGTGTAAAAGAGCACTCTAACTACACTAGATATCCCTTTCCTCACACTAATAAATGCTAAATGACACTTTTAAAGTAAAATTAGCAGAACTGCTTCCACTCTCTTCCATGTCCTGTATAACAATGCTAGGAATTTGGCGGGGGCTATCTTATATACTGGGGGGCATATTCACTAATGATTGGACTATGGACCCCCTAGTCACTCCAATCACATTCCTAGCATTCTTCTGCCCCCTCAATTGGCTTTTGCTAATTGTTTTGGTCCAATCATGGGCTTTTAAAGCCCAGTTCCTGAATCATTGCATTTTGGTCGGTTCTGGTTGCCGAATTCCGAACTTTTTGGGCAAAAAGTTCTAAATTCGGCCGAACCTCGAACACCCAATGTTCGGGCCGAACCGATGGTCGACCTGAACCGTTCGATCATCCCTAGTTTTAAACACCATGCTTTAGCAAACTAAATGCCATTCAGTTAGAGTTTCATATTTACTTTAAAATAATATCAAATGATCCTGCTATGAAGGTTGGTGTTCAGGAACTTTCCTTTTTTAGAGTGATAGTGCTCAGTTGTAGTCTTTCAGTTGTTCTTCCTTGTCACCCTGCAACACTTCAAGACTACAAGCAGCCATGCAAATGTACATTTCAAAGGCATGGTCCATTGTTGTCACTATCAGTAAATGTGCAGCAGTTGCTGGAGTGTTTTCATGTAGAGAGGAAGTGGCTGCAAAGAGGCTATAGGTAATCGGTAGTGCTGATATGCAACAAATTATAAAAAAGAAAAAAAAAAAAAGATGAAAAAAAATGCAGCTGTTTATTATACAAAGGGCTTTGCTAACAAAATGGCAGACATTTAATATTTATATCTTATTTATGTCAAACAGTCTCGGTTGTCTTCTTTAGCCAATTATATGAATGTCAAGGTTAGAAGTTTCAATCAATCATTGGTTATTGTAGATAGTTAATCAATGACACGAAGGAAGGAAGTTTTCCCCTCCTCTCTCAGGGTGAGGTTGTTTTTATATCACTGGTCTAGGCTGTGTCCCCCATCATTGCCATTGAGGCGTGTTGGTTTGTCTCACTGTGAAACAAAGCCACCCTGCTGCTTGGAGAAGAGACGGTTTCTGTTCCCTCTTTGTGTCACTTCTTTCTTCTTGGCCTGCAGTGCTTCACATCCTTTGCATTTGTTTTTGTTTTCTTGTGAACCGTACACAGTCCCAGTAGGGGTTTTCACATCAAGGAGGGGACGTCGAGCACTAACTGCAGGTATGTCCCTATAGCCGTCAGTCTTCCAGGCATTTCACTGCAGGTTATCTGAGTGTTTGTTTTGTGCGTTTTAGTGAAAACTAAGTATGTCTTGCCTGCATTCCATCATAAAGTCTGAATAATGAGGGGATTTATTTTCCAACATAAAACCGCCTATACACCATACTACGCCTATACTACATGCAATGTAGAGAGAATATTTCAAGTTTTTTTTTTAAAGCCTGGTACACACTATTCGTTTTTTTAGGTTGAACGAAAAAAAATTGTCAGCTTCCGTCAGAGTCGCTGCACTAATGATCCAACGTTAGTACTGCAATCTCCCCCACTGAACTGTTGTGTTCTGACAGGGGGGTGGCCCCCCCACCAGAACGCTCCGGTCAGCACTCTCAGCCATTGGCTGAGAGCACTGATCATGAGCCAGTTGGTTTCTGGTTTTCCTGCATGTATGTCCCACAGAAGATGGCCAAACGGCCGGCTTTTGTCGGACCGGCTGGCATACACAGGGGTTGAATGTTGGCCATTTTTTTTTTTTTTAACCAGCCGATGACGGCCAGCATTTGGCCTGTGTTTACAGAGCTTAAATTTATTTCCACTTTAGGCAAGCCACAGGTTAAAGGAAAGAAAATTGCTCCATACCTTCCACTGTGCTATTGTATTCTAACAGCGGGAGGTTTCCCAGCAGTCTGAATACAATTATATAGAGACTGGCAGTGATTGCATAACAAAAAAAAAATGAAAGGCTAGTTGTACTGAAGTCAATTGATGGATTGACTTCAGTACAACCTGTCTGCTCATAGATGAATCTAAATTTGGCCAGTACCTGCTGAACTTGCCAAAATTCAATCTATGTTCGGCTTTACTATACTTTCTTTTTTGGTCCTAGCCTGGGTTCCCCCCCCCAGTGAACAAGTAGAAAATGCAAAGACCCTTTTAGTTGGATGCTAACTCAGCTCACTAGTTGCCCTGTGAACTCTACATGTATGCACACCCCAGTGTGCAGTCTCATGTTCCCGCCGAGATGCATACTTACCTTGATTCAACAGCTGTGGCCTCCGAGGATTGTTTTGTCATTGGTAACAATAAAAAGTGGAAAAATTGGGCTTTTTCGTTGTTGGCTACCCCATTCAGTAAAAGAATTCTACAAAATCTTAAAAACATTAGTTTAATAATATCCAAAACAATAAAAAGGCATTACTCATATCAATCAAAGTAGATAGAGTTACTATACAGTGGTGTATACATATAATGAACACAACAATTCATAAAAAAGAGTCAACCCCCCCTTTCACATGCAATATGAAAAAGCTCAATTTCTTTCACAGATTCACTGTGTGTACACTGTAATAATGTGCATATAGGAGGATAGAGCTACATCCTGACTCGTTTTGCTTGTATGGCTTACTCAGGGTTATTGGATAGAGAGGGTTCAATTGGGTGACTATAATGAGAAAAAGGAAAAACATACTAATACACAGTTATATTTTATTCTATAGAACACAATTGAATCAACTTCTATATGTTGTCATGTACATGCTACAATTAGTCATTATTAGCAGTCTATGTATCAAAATACACGATCAAACATTCACTTACAGAAAGGTAAGCTGCCACCTCAGAGGGAATTATAGATGTTCACCTTGATCCAGACTGATCTGCCTATATTTCATCATTGAGGGATCATACACACGGGATAGGAGGGTGCAGCAAAATAAATCCACACTTAAGGTAGAGGGAGGAGAAAGAAGGGGCCCACCCTGAAAGGGCGTTCAACCCAGGCACAAAGGAAGGGTTATGTAGGTATCTTAGAATATCTTTGGATATTTATACCAGAAAGATTCCTAAATAGAGATTGTTTTGTCATTCTCGACCAGAGTTCTGTGGAACCTTTCAGCTCCTCCAGAGATTTTTGGGGGTTCCTTAAGCTGTGGCTGATTGACCTCCCATTTGCTAGTGCCACCATAGTTCTTGGTCCAGTGCCACTCTGCAGAGCCAGCAGCATGACACCCACTTGCTATCAATACTAGGGACATTTCCCCAATTACTCCAGATTACCTTATTTTAGGAGGGGTTCCATGAGACCCACAAATTACTTTAAGGGTTCCTCTGAGGTAAAAGGTTGAGGAAGGCTGGCTTACACCCTGCGTCACAAGTCCTTTGTCTTCTGGCTGCGCCGTAGAACCCCATAGAAGTCTGTGGGGCCGTCTACCTCTCTCTCAAGCTGGATGTGATATCAGCAACCCCAGTAGACTCAAAACTATCACTCAAGTGTTCACTCTTACCCCTGTGGCAACATAAACTGTTATATTAGGAGGTGACAGGAGGGATTGAGGAGTTGGGTCAGCACAGTAATTAGACATTCTTGGATGAGGAGAGGGCTATGACATGCAAGAAGGGAGGAGAGTGTGATGGAGAATTGACTCTCTGCCAGAAGAATTCAAATTTGCTAGCAAGTTCAAATCACGTTGCAAGTGACTAGAAAACTGTTTATGGTAGGGAAAAACATTACAAGCAAAAATGTCAAATATATTATTTTCTGTGCTTTAACCTTGATTTTTTTAAGCTGGTGACAAGTTCAGTTATTGCCCATCTTCACAAAAACTTTCTGTTTCTACAACCATTATGACATGCTTCCTTTGCCTACTTTCTTAGCTAAACAGCAGCAATTCTGGTAAAAAAATTAACAGACAACTGTTTACTTCAGTTCTATTTCAAACATACTCAAACCTTTAATTTAGCTTTTGCTATTTCTAAATACAACATCCTAGCTAGTCGACCCCTCTACACATGTTATGCCAGAAGTATGAACAGGTAGGCCAAACCCCCACCAACAATCTGAAACCATTGGTGCCCTGTTACACAGGAGCCAAGCAGCAGATATAGAGAGTTGCATAGCTTTTACAGCAAAACAGATGCTGCCTGTATTACAATGCACTAGTAGTAGTGCTTAAAGTGAAACTAAATGTAAAAATAAAACATTTCAAACAGGCAAGCAAAGTCTCTTTTGCAATAAATTACTCTTACCTGCCTATTTGCAATCCTCTGTGGAATATACACTGAGTTGCGCATGAGTTGCTCAGTTTACATTCCGCCACACTGCCAGTGTGCTGGGATCAGTGTTAATTTTGACGTCACATTTTGATTTAGTTCTAATCTTATGACTAAATTGCCATTTTAGTTGTATTTTACTCATCAGAATTGTTTTAGTTTTAGTCGTATTTTAGTCAACTGAAATAGTGTTAATTTAGTTGACGAAAATATTTTCAAAGATTAAATTAACACCGGCTGGGATGACTGAGCTCCTGAGCATGCATGAGAGTGATGTCATCCTGCATCAGCCAATAAAAATGGCCAAACACTGGCACCCGAAAAACTGGTGCAGAACCTTGCAGGCGTCGGCCTGTTGGAACCAAGGTAAGAATTTGTGCTAGGAAGGCATACAGTTTCATAACACTTAATTGCAAGAAGGGCAATGTCTGCAGTAGATGAGCAACCCAAAGTCCATGCTGAATGAGTGTGGAGGAAATTCCAAAATTTGGAGTTGTTACTGGAATAATAATAGAGTGAAATCTTCTGATATGGACATAACAAATGACACCTATTGAAAAAAAAAAAAAAAAAAAATGTTAAATATTTTTGCTTGGAGTACCCATTGGACTTGCACAAAAGGAAGAATCTGGCCATCTAAATTTTCAGTGGAACAGGCTGCACCTCTGATTTTACACTGATCTAATACTTCGCTGATGGGATCCTCCAACATCAATCTTGCATACCACTGTTAAGCTCTAGTTCTGTTTCACTGTATGAGTACTCTTCCATCGGCCACCAATCCAGCAACCAGACACTTTCTGCCCTGCATCCAATCATATCTGGGCACACCCTTTGCATAGATGCCATTTTGTACACAACCCCTCTTATGTGTCATGGCAGTATGTCCTCTTATACCTACCACTGGCACAGGGGGAACTGGTGGAGCTTCTCAATCAGGTGACATCATTTTGTGGTGAAGCATTTAGAAAATGTTGACTAAGTCAGGTGATGTGTGAGAATTGCATAGCAATACAGCAGCCAAAGGCAAAGCCCCAACTTTTACACATGAGCAAAGTTGTCTGTTAGATGGGCTCAAGTATTGATTGAATCAGGAGCCACTAAAAACATTACATTTTCCTGATTATTTGCAAACTAATCATCTGACCTACAGACAACCATGCATTTCTGGAATATAGCCAACTGCAAATCTTGTAGAAAATTTTGTAGTCATTATTGGTATTTGTATAGATACCACAAATAATTTACTACTTTGAAATATAATTTGAGCCTAGGATTTCCCAAGCAATTCCAATTAAACGTCACTCTATGCAGTGTAGCATGACCCCCATGGGGGCTGCTTAGTAATAGAACCTCCTCTGCACTCCCTATACCCTGAAGCATCTCCGACCCGCTGGGCACTACAGGTTCAGACATATTAGAATAGTAATACTCTTGACACCTATATACCAGTGTAACTGTTTACTGCATTAATTTAAAGGCAACAGATATAGAATCAACACCACAACTATGCAATCAGAAATGAGGGAGAGTTTGATCTTCCAAGTCCCAATAGTGGATGTGGGACTTGAGACACAAACTCCAACTTAAATCAGATAATTAACAATATATGTTGTATTATATATATGTAGTAAGTGAGAGTGACTATGATGCAATAATGTATTATTCACTATTAAGCAACTTGAACTTAATACACTCAGCAATAACTGTTATGTCATCTAGGTTCAATCTAAACTACTGGCATAAACACTCTGAAATCTGGGGGCCCCCTTTAAGGATTAAAAATAAGGAGTCACTAATCTAGCAAGGCCTTGCGGTTTTTCGATGGCAGTTGGAGCTCTAATCACTTAGTTAAGTGATATTTGTAATCCACAAAAGGGGTATAGGTGATATCCAGATCCTACTGAAATGTATGCGGTATGCAGATATAGATATACTTGCGATTTTTCCACAGATCATCCGGCACTTTACGGTAGCGGCAGTGTCCAGCAGTGATTGTCACAGCCCGTCACAGGATTCTCTCTCTCTCTGATGCTGCGTCACAGGCAACTTCAGCACTCTCCGTGTGTAGGCCTCTCTCTGTCTCTGGACCTCTCTCTGTCCTATTAATCCCCCGCACTGGACTGGTTACCTCACCGTGACTTCCGCTGTCCTTCTCTCTCAGGATGCGCTCTCTCTGCAAGCTAGGCCTTGTCCTCCGACCTCTCTCCTGATTAGTCAGCTCAGCTGCTCTCCTCCGCACACCCGCACTCCACGAGTCCTTCCAAGCCAGAGATTTCCCAATCCAACCGCGCCCCCAGTTTATCTCTCCTCCCATGATCCTCCGCAGATCTCTCAAGGCTCCCTGGGAGTGTGGTCCAGTCAATCCATCAATGCATGGTCTCCATCTTCTTTCAAACTACATCTCCCATAATCCAGTTCACCACTCCCTGGGAGAGACCCATCTTCTCTTCCACAGTTCTTAAAGGAGCAACTGATCCAGGCTTAAATCGCAAGTCAATACTATAACGCCACATTTCAACCTGGCTACAGCAGCAATTTATACTGACCTAGCCTTACCTATCCCACAGCTCAGTTTACTAGTCCAGTACTTCCTGGTATAAGAGAGCATGTGACTCCCTTCCTCCCATGCGACAGTGCTGGTAATTGCTGATTAGCCATTGAGCACCCATACTGTTACCTTTGGGGAGAGTCCTCAGCCCTGTATAAGCTCCAAATAGGATTTACCTTGGTCTTACACAGGGCTTCCTTTCCTCACTCCCAGCAGTGAATAAAGGGCTGAAGAAGTAAGGTAAGAGTAAGGTCAACATAGGCTGCTGTGGAGGCTAGCTTTAAAATAAACCTGTTGCTTTTCCTGCATGGGCAAAGCACAGGTTCACTTTAAGGATATTACAAAGTACAACAACTACCATACCATGCAGAGTAAAAAATTCTGGGAGAGACCTGTCCTAAAGAGCTTACCATCTAAATGAAATAGAGGAAATAAAAAGTGCCTAAGGAGCAGCTGTGTCTAATTATAAACATAATAATTTATATGAAATGCTGCATAAAGCAGTCAGTCAGCTGGACCCCGTACAGAAATAAAGTGCAGCTGGGGCAGATGTTGGTGAAAGAGGATAGCACTAGCAGGAGGGGAAAAAAGTGATTGAGGATAAGAAAAAGTAATGAAAAGCAGGAAAAGATGGTCAGGTATGGGGTACGCAATTAAGATGAAATACTCAAGGATAATTGAGCGTTTAGGAAATTTGATATGCTTCCCAAAAAAAAACACGTGTTTTAAGAGCAAACTAGAAACTTTGAAGAATAGAGGGCAGCAGAACTATTTGCAGTAGTGAATTCCATAGGTTAACGCAACAAAACAAAAATGCAGCACTACAAAAAGTGTAATAATGTATATATATATATATATATATATATATATATATATATATATATATATATATATTTATTTAAAAAAAAAATAATGGTGAAAAAAACATATTTAATTTGTGATCAATAGGGGTCTCTCAATCTATTTTTTTTTTCCGTGTTTACAACTGACCAACGTGTTAATATAAACAACAAACCAATATACAAAAAACTATTTAGCAATGGTGGTGTGACCCCCTTACATAAAATATATAACATATGTGTTATACAACAGTCTCTGAATAAACAGTCCAGAAATTTACTCCACTGTGCTAATCCTCAGTAGTTCTCTTGCTACTTCCATATATGCATATATAGCAATTCCATAAAGTGCAATTCTCCTTTAACCACTTGCCGACCGCCGCACGACTATTTACGACTATTTTACTAGGGCTACGTCGCTAGCCTGTGAGGGTCTAGGGAGCTCCCGCGTGCCGCCGGAGGCGCGCTCCCGCGTGGTCACGGACCCCTCCGCGCGTGTGACCGGCGGACCCGATGTCCGCCGCTCACTCGCGATCGTCCGTTACAGCGGGAGAAAGGCAGGCGGCTAATGTAAACAAGCCGTCTGTCATTCTCCCCTGTATAGGAATGGTGATCATACGGTTCTACTATGTAGGACCGTTGATCACTGTTCCTACACCTCAAGCCACAGCCAATCACAGTTAGAATCACGCCCCTAGGGACACACATAACCCCTTCACTGCCAGTGTAATTTTACAGTAACAGTGCATATTTATAGCACTGATTACTGTAGAAATGTCACTGGTAGCCCCAAAAGTGTCAAAAATGTCAGTCAAGGGTTCGATCTGTCCGCCGCAATGTCACAGTCCCGCAAAAAAAAACCGCAGATCGCCGACATTACGCGTTTAAAAAAAAAGAAACAACAAAAATTACAAAAATCTTTCCCTTTGTTAGTAAATGCAATAACTTTTGCGCAAACCAATCAAAATACGCTTTTTGCGATTTTTTTTTTTACCAAACATATGGTAAAAAATAAATTGTCCCAAAATGTTAAAAAATTTTGATTTTTACTTTTTTTTGGGGGGGGGGGGGATTTCATATAACAAAATGTGAAAAATATTGTTATTTTTGCAAAATTGACGCTGTTTTTTTGTTTATAGCGCAAAAAGTAAAAATCGCACAGGTGATCAAATACCACCAAAAGAAAGCTCTGTTTGTGGGAAAAAAAGGACCTCAAATTCATTTAGGTACAGCATCGCACGACCGCGCAATTGTCCGGTAAAGTCACGCAGTGCTGAATCGCAAATTAGGCCCTGGTCAGGAAGGCGGTAAAATCTTCCGGGGCTTAAGTGGTTAAGTGTGCTTGCTTAAATAATTTTATGTGAAAACATCATATGACTCCTCCACTGGTAATCTTAGCAGCTCACCTTCATATATGGACCTATATAATATTAGGTCAAAATCATTTTTTCGCTTTAAAGAGGTTGTAAACCCCAAAAAAATGTTTTTTTTTCTTTTTGCAACCTGAAAGAGAAACACATAATGAGCTAGTATGCACCGCATACTAGCTCATTATGAAATACTTACCTTAGAACGAGCCCCGACCGTGCCGTCCGCTTACCTGTATGACGGGCGACATGTCCAGTCGCCCGTCTTCCGGGATCGCGGCATCCGGCCATTTGATTGGCCGTGGTGATGTCACTCCCGCGCACGCGCGTGGGAGCCGACGGTCACGGCACGGGGCTCTGAAGGAACGGCACCAGCGGCATGTAAGGTAAATATCTCCTAAACGGTGCATGTTTAGGAGATATTTACAGTACCTATAGGTAAGCCTTATCATAGGCTCATCTATAGGTACAAGTTACAGAGGAGGGTTTACTTCCTCTTTAAGTTAGGATCAATATGAGCAATAGCTGCAGGTTCTTGTGAAAAAAAGCTATTTTAGATGATAACCAAATCGATCAGCCCTCTTCAGGAATCCACTCTTTACAATTTATGATAAAAAAAATGCTCAAAGGAACATAAAATGGGATAGATAAGGATGACAGTTCCAGAACAGCATCATAACTGCAGATGCCTATACCCCCGTGCTGCTTTTTGAATCAGGCCCCCAAGTGACAGGAGCCAATTAACTGACCAGCATGTCTTTAAAGTGTAGGAGAAAATCCACGTGAACACAAAGAGGATATACAAACTCCATGCGGATTGTGTTCTGAGATGTGAACCAGGGACCCCAGTACAAGGCATGAGGGCCAACCTCTAGGCCACGTTCAGCCCATGTTACCAAATAATTACACAATAAGAAAACATAATGACATAAACATATAAAACATAAAGGATTGCATGACAATGTTTTAATAAATACTTAGGTAAGGCGGTCAACACCAAATTTTATTGGTACACACTTTTTACACAGGGTAGCATACACTGGTTGAGGTTGTTGCTACATGTCAGGTAATTGTATCCACTTACCACTAGGTGGTGCCTGCATATTCTTCTTTTAAACTGGTGACCATGGGGTATCACAAAATCCTGTGCTAGAATGTTAATCTCTTACCAGAACCAAATCACTGCATAACAGGTGGTTTATGTCTGACTCAAATAGAGCACGATCAGAGAGGAGAATCTTCAGGTAAAGCCATCCTTGTCTTCTAATAGTGCATTATGCTGTCAGTGGGGAATGCTGAAACGTGCAAATCTGGAAGTTTATTGGTACTGCAAACAAAATGTAAGCAGATTAGCTTTACTTGGCAGCCCAAGACTCTTTCACACATTTTGAAAAACTTTAAACTCAACAGCACTTTTAGAAAGCCATGGAAACCTGATTAAGTTCACTTCCTTGCATAAAAATTGACCATTAGAATAGAAACATACCTTAGATAATGGGTTATAAAACACAAGGTGAAAGGATTTTTATGAGAAATAGTCTTATAGTGGTCACAGCAAGAATTGGTTCACAATGTTCCAGAGCACTCCATTATCATATACTTTTATAAAGAATAAAACTACACAACTGGAAGACCATTGCAATTGATCACACAGGATGTTCAATTTGTCCTTAGGGGTCAAGGTTCAGGACAGGAGAGCACCTCCTGAACGGTATAGATAGGGCATATTCACCTTGGATTTTTTTTTTTTTTTTGAGTGTACAACTTCTGTGTTGATGATAATACTATCTAACATCTAAAATCTTCAATTTCAAATCCTCTCTGAATATCTTACACTCTGCCTGGCTTCTTTTGGCAGCAGAAATCAAGGTTGGCTCCTGCCAGTCCACCAGATCTCTCCTTAGTAAGAAAGATCATGAGCTCCTTACACTACGCATCCTTTTTTTTTTTTTTTTTGCAGTCTTCTGCACTTTTATGAATACCAGATCATTTTATTCCTTTTATATTATTTCTATCTTACTCCATTTCCCTGGATCTGTTTATTATCCAAATCATACAGACATTCACAAAAAATCTGTTCCATCCTTTCATCCTAAAACTGGATTTTCCTGTAGGAGGCTTTGGAAAATTTATCTCTGTGGCATATCACACTGAATTACATGTATGGATGTATATATATTTCATTCCAGTAGTAGTTCCAGCTTTTCATGGAGAATAGACTTTACCATTATATTTTGGCAATGTTCTGCTAAATGAAGAAACCTGGGGACTGCCTGGAATCTGTGAGAATGTTTTTCATATATATTTTGACAGCATACTGCATACTATATGTATATAAGAAAAGGCATTATATAAATTAGAAAATAAACACGCAAATAAAATGCATTATATAAATTAGAAAATAAACACGCAATAACAATTGTATTTATTAAAGTGGTCCTAAAGGCAGAAGTTTTTTTTTTTCTGTGCATTAAGATAAAAAAAAAAACTTCCACTGTCTGTGCCTCACACTTACTTGACATCACCCTAGATGCAGCACCGTCCCCGCCGGCTGCTCACTCTGCTCTCTTTCTGCATTCATGGGCTTTACTGAGAATAGAAGCCATTGGCTCCTGCTGCTGTCAGTCGAATACAGTGAGGAAGAAAGGAGGGAGGGGGGGGGGGGGGCAAGGCACACTGTGAGTGTCTATGGACACACACTGTGCAGCTTGGGAGTGTGTCCTCACAAGTGCCCCCATAGCAAGCTGCTTGCTATGAATATGGAAGCCAAGAACGCCAGCAGGGGATCCCAGAAGAGGAGGTTCGGAGGTGCTTTGTACACAGAGCAGGCAAGTATACCAAGTTTTATTTTAATTGAAGAAAAATTGCCTTTACAATCAGTTTAATTAAGGTAATTTTTATACCTTCCAATGTGGTTGACATACACATTTGTAATGAATATTAAATTCATTATGTTATTTATTATTTACTGATATGTCCCAGGTACAGAGGGATTAAATTCTATTTTGGGAAAAATAAAACTTAATGAACGCAAATGATTTGTGTGACACTATGTTCCATGAATATTTTTATTTCAAATACTTTTTATCAAAAATTTTCAAGTATACAATATGCAGAAAGTGAAATATATAAGGCAAAGTAGAATCACAGTACAAGGTATAATGAAGCTGGATCTACAGTTGGACCAAAGAACATAAAATCACATTACCATCTTGCACTATGGGATCAGGATACATATTAACAAATCTAGAAAGTATTCCTCTATCGCAGATTAGCAAAGCTGAACCAACATTAAAACGACACAGTATGATTATTTTAGAGCCAATACTTTTTTCAGCTCTGAGCAACCAGCAATTTTTAATACGTAAGGTAGGTAGTGTTTTGTCTTCTATGTAAAAGTGGGCAGGACACTGTTGTAAAATCACTAATGTAAAGGAAGCCACGGAGCTATGAGGAATGAATAAGCATAGGGCTGGCATGGCAGGGTGGAACAGGAACCAGACAGCAGAGAGTAAATGTGTTTTAAGAGAAGAGATGTGAGGTTTACTTACATGATTGGTGGAGTAGATGGGGTGATGGGGTGGAGCGTAGGAGAGTAGACTGTAGGAAGGGGTGGGACATTAACAATCGGAGTTGGGAAGCCACCACATGAACATCAGTCTGCGCATCTCCTGTGTTTTTGCCCGTGGAAGCAGAAATGGGAGATTTAGAACAGTTTTTAAATTGGCTTAGGTCTGCCTCTGCTTTGCATGGCCCTGAGCTGTTGCAGGGTAGGATTTCTGACATGCTGCAGGGGATGGAGCAGAGACAACCAGGACACGGGCTCAGAGGTCACGGCCTCTGGAGCGCCTTAGTCCAGAGACTACCCCTTGGGCTCAGAGCCAGCAAGGGAGCCCCAATAGGGACCCATCAGGCCCCCCTTCTAAACGCACACCTGCTGGATAGGGTGATCCTGGTAGGAATCCCAATCACAGGCGGAGCCTGCAGGGGGGAGGAACTTACCAGGCACCTGCACGTCTCCCCTCCACCAATGTATGGATCCAGGAATGGGCAGCTGGCTCCCCTGGCAAGGCTCAGTTCGGGGGGTAAGCTAAGTGTGGGAGAGTGACTGCTGCAGGTGCCGGTCTGTCTCCTGGTGCGGCCGGCGGCCTTTCTATGTCATTAGGGGAGAGAAGAGAGTGGGGGGGCACAGCCTACAAGCAGAAGCGGGGATCGGGAGCAGCGAGGTCTGGCTCTCAGCGCGTACATGCTGCCTGTGTAAGTGGCTGCCTCTGTACTGCGCAGCCAGGACCTGGAGGACCTGTGGATGACATCACAAGGGGGTGGAGCGGAGGCGCGGATGTTGCTCACAGGCTCTTGGCTGTGACAGGTCGGCCAGGAAGCACTGCACAGAGCTCTGTGTAGGGACAAGGGGAGAGACAGCCAACAGCAGCAGCAGTGGAGAGTTATCTAAATGGGGGGGAGGACAGCTAGCAAGGTTCCCCTGCCCAGGACCCAGAGACAATCCAGTCTGAGGGGGACGTGACCAGCTCTGAAGATGGTGATCTCCAGGAGCCCGTGGGGACGTCCAGATCTGTGGCTGGAAGAGTTCCTGGCCCTGAGCAGCGGCCTGTTAAGTGCTCTAATGTGTCTTACTCTTTGTGTGCCTCTTCTGCCTCTGTGAATTTAGGTAGAGGGGCTGGGGGTTTTGGAGAGTTGGGATTGGGAGAGGTAGGTGTTAGGGACGTGTTGTCTGGCCTGAGGGATTTGCTTCAACACTTGGATTCAGGGACAGCGCAGGACCCCCTGCCAGTGTCGGCGTGGGATCAGCATCACAGGAGAATGGACGGGTCGAAGGTACCAACCTCCCAAGTGGGGCAAAAGGTGGCGGCTGCAGGTACGCAGATCGAGAGTGGCAGGAATTGCACCAGTGGTGGAACTCTGGCGGAGGACAAAAAGACGGAAAAGGTGCGTCTGGCAGATTTAGCCAGATGCGAGGCACACGTTTGTTTCGAGGGACCCCTGGGTGCGCACCTCAAGGTGGAAGAGCAGGAAAAAATCTGGAAAGGGGAGTATGTAGAATTTTTTTTCCTTACCACGTTAAAAAAATTTAATTTGGACAGGGTCAAGCCTGAGGACATAAAGAAGGAGGAAGAAGAAAAAACGCTGCTACTATTTGATACCTTTTCCAACTGAATACAGGCATTTGTGATTTTCATGAGCGTGATTGGGGAAAAGGAGCCACAAAATTGTTCGGCCCTTTTCTGTTATTTAGACACGCTTATAGAGGCACATAGGGTTTAAGGTGGCGTGGCCCGGTTACGCTATGATGAGCAATTTCTTAAGCGTAAGGCGATTCCACCGTCCATCTGGTGGAATCATAAGGACATCTGCCTCTGGATGCGATTAATGACTTCCACACGATCGGGCACACATTTTTTTCGGGGGGGGGGGGGGCGGGTGGTTTCTGCAACCTCGGGGACCCTCAGCCACCAAGAAAAATGGGTTCTGCTGGCAGTTTAATGAAGGCTCCCACTGCTTTGGAATGTCCTGTCATCAAACATGAGTGTTTGGGATGCGGGGGCAGCCACTCCCTTTCGCCATTCCTCAGGACAGGAAAATGCCGTGTCGGTGACACCGTTGGAAAAAGGGAAGATGCTGGTGATGGTACAAAGGATGCTGCTATTCCTAAACTTCCTAGTACTCTGGTACTAGAACAGGATTTTTTGTGAAGGTTTCCATATACCATGTATGCTGCACTATTGTTGGTAGTCCCTAAAAAGGAACAGGGTAAGTTTTGGCTTATTCGCCACCTTTCATAGCCAAGGGGTAGCTCTGTGAACGATGGCGTTGACCTGCAGGCTTGCGCGGTCACTTATACTTAGTTTGATACAATGATCTCTTGGGTGCGAAAATATGGTCGGGGCTCCCTGATGGCCACTGCAGATGTAGTGTGCTTTACAACTGTGTCCGGTCCACCCAGAGAGCTTCCGCAAGTGGCTGGTTTTGTTTTTTGTTGATCGCTGCTTGCCAATGGGTTGCTCCATTTCGTGCACCTTATTTGAGAAATGTAGTTCCTTTCTTAAATGGGTGGTTTGGGATGTGTCAGGTTTGAGCATCGTCATTCACTACCTGGACGACTTTCTGTGCATTGGGCCGCCGGATTCCAGGATTTGCGCTGTTCGGCTGAAGTCGTTGCAGCACGTGGCAGAATGCTTTAGGGTTCCTTTGGTCCTGGAAAAGACTAAACGCCCATCCACCAAGTTGATTTTTCTGGGGATAACGATCAACTCCATGGCCATGGAGCAGAGCTAAAAGCAGAGGTGGTCAGCACGTGGCATCGCTGAAAAATGCAGCTTTGGGATTTGCAATCTCTTTTGGGGAAATTTAATTTTTACTGTAGAATTATCCCGATGGGTAGGATTTTATGTTGCCGTTTTGCAGCGGCAACAGCGGAAGTTCACAGTCCACGGCATTATGTCCGGTTAACAGCAGAGCACCAGGCTGACCTTCAGATTTGGGAGATTTTCCTGGAATTCTACAATGGGCGGTCATTGTGGATAGAGAGGCCTATCAGCAATGTGGTTCTGGAACATTTCATGGACGTGACGGGTTATGGAGTCTACTTACAAGGACAATGGAGCGCAGAGCCATGGCCTGAGGAATGGCGGATGGCTAATTTGTTGAAAAACCTGGTGCTATTGTACTGTTTGAACTGTTTCCTATAGTTCTGGTGGTGGAGCTTTAAAGTTCCGCTTTTAGGAACAAGAAGGTCAGGCTCCATTGTGATAACATAGGGGTGGTCATGGCGATCAACAGTGTGTTGGCATGTTCACCGCCAGTTATCAGACTTTTGAGGTACCAGGTGCTGCTTTGCTTGCATTTAAATGCCTTTGTGTAAGCTGTACATAGCAATATGGTGTTCCTTGTCCTCAGCGAATGTGGGGGATTGCGCTGGAGTCGCCGCTAGACTGATTCACAATTTGTTGTCTGCTACAACGTGGGAGGCGTATTCAAAGGCGTGGAAGGAATGTTTTTCACTGATAGAGGAGGTAAGTGCAGGGTACGTGGATGTTGACCTGGGTTCTGTGGTCCTTTACTTTGTTTTTCGCAACTTTGTACAGGGTATTTCGGTGTCCGCATTGGGGCGCAAGCTAGCGGATCGCCGCTGCACTGACACGTGTCAGTCAGTTTTTTTCAGTTTTGCATCAGTTCTGGAGCAGTTGCCTGGGCTTTGTTCATTAGATCATGAGGTTCTTTTGTTTTCCGGGCAGCCTTTTTGGTTGCCTTTTATGGGGCGTTGCGAATCAGTGAATTGGTGAGTCCTTCCAGGACAGTGGTCAGTGGTTTGCTGGCAGAGCACCGGGCTTGCAGGGATGATTCATATCAGCTAGTAATTCGCCTGACCAAATAGGTAGGGGTATGGGTGTAATTAATTTTTCAAGGAAATTGTGCCAACTTATGCCCAGTTACAGCAGTGGAGAGCTTTTTACGGGTGTGGCCGGATAGGGCTGGCCCTTTGCTGTTGCACAGGGACAGTGCCTTGTTGTCAAAATTCCAATTTGTGGCTGTCTTCCTAAAATGCCTCCTGGCATCTGGTTTTAGCCGAAGGACTATTCTTCTCACTCATTCTGCATTGGTGCAGCCACCAATGATTCGCATTGGGGGTTGGATGCTAGTGTTATTAAAAGTATAGGTAGGTGGGAGTCAGATAGGTACAAGTTTTATGTACGTCCTCTCCTTCTCTGAAATCTAGTCAATGGTCATCTCTTTCTTCGTCTGTGTTGTATGTTATGTTGGTTGGGTAAGTCTGCTGCACTATTCTTTGTTTCCTTGCAGGTCGCCTGGGATGCCTCATCTGGACTTTGGGGCATTCATATGTGTTCTGGGGGGCCAGGAGGACTGATGTCCAGCACAATGGGAGACAGTTGGGGCTGTCCAGGGAGGTTGGAATTGTGAAGTGGATAGGTGGGCCGGGCATGCTCTGGAGCCGGGTTTGCCTGAGCTCCACTGTTTCGCCAAGTTGGACTGCCCACCAGATGTGCTGATCCTGCACGTGGGGGACAATGATTTAGGTCTGTGTTTTTATGTGGGAACTCATTCGGGACATTAAATATGATTTTTTGAGGCACCGGGTGTCTTTCCCATCCATGTTATTTGTGTGGTCGGACATTGTTGCCCGCACGTCTTGGCGGGCAGCACGATCTGTTGTTGGATTGAACAAGGCTTGATTAAGGTTAATAAGGAGGTGGGGCATTTCTTTGTCAGGAATGGGGGACATTTGGTTCGGCACGAGGAGTTGGAGCAAGAAACATGGCGCTATCTGAGAAGGGATGGAGTGCATTTGAATGCAGTGGGTACAGATCTCTGGTTTTAGGTCTGGAGGATGGTATGTAGCATGCAGTTATGGTCTGGAGGGGCGCACAAGTGTAAGGCCTTACACTTGTGGCGCGGTGGCGGTTGGGATCCTTTGGATGGGGTTAAAATCTGTTGGTGGTTATACAGGTGGGGAACCATTGTTGGTATGGTATCTTCAGGTTGGATGTGGTCCAATAATAAGGACATGGTAGTGGTAGACCTGTACGGTCTGTGGGCAAGTGTTAATGTCAGTGTTTTTCCGCTGGGAAATCTATCTTTGATTAATGTTATTGTTATATATATGTTATTTATTACTCATTGTTTAATAAAAGGCCTGACAATGTACAGTTAACCTTGCATTACATTGTATTACCTTTTTCATGTCTATTTTGGTTCTTTTAAATTTCTATAAACATATTTTCAAAAAAAAAATAAAAGGCCTGACGGCCATTTAACTCCACCTTGTGTCAAGTGTTTTAATGGCAGGTAAAAGGGGGGTGGAATTTTATAAAGGGGTTAGGTAGGAGTTTGGCAACCACTGAGCTACCCTAGTCAAGGAAGGCATGGAGCTATGAGGAACAAATAAGCGGAGGGCTGGCATGACAGGGTGGAAGGGGAACCAGACAGCAGAGAGTAAACGTGTTTGAGAAGAGATGTGAGGTTTACTTACATTATTGGTGTAGTAGATGGGGTGGAGCGAAGGAAAGTAGACCGTAGGAAGAGGTGGGACATTAACAATCGGAGTTGAAAAGCCTTCGGATGAAAGTCCCGCCTTCCCTACTTGAGTTAAGGTGAATGGGTTGGAGGATGTTGGTGTTGACATGGCGGTTGGGATCCCTTGGATGGGGTTAAAATCTGTTGGTGGTGATACAGGTGGGGAACCATCGTTGGTATGATATCCTCGGGTTGGGTGTGGTCCAAAAGAAGAGACCAGGTAGTGGTAGACCTGTAAGGTCTGTGGGTAAGTGTTAATGTCCCCAAGTTGGTGTTTTGCGGCAGGGGACATCTATCTTTAGTTAATGTTATTGTTATGTATATGTTATTTATTACTTATTTGTTTGATAAAAGCCTGACAGCCATTTAACTCTACCTTGTGTCAATTGTTTTAATGGTGGGTAAAAGGGGGGTAGGGTTTTATAAGGGGGTTAGGTAGGAGTTTGATGGCAACCTCTGAGCTACCCTACTCATGTTACACCATCATGATAGAGATCAAGCCATGTTAAGTAGAATAGGACTTTTTTTAACCACTTAAGCCCCGGAGGATTTTCCTGCTAAAAGACCAGGGGGTATTTTGCGATTCGGCACTGCGTGACTTTAACGGACAATTGCGCGGTCATGCGATGCTGTACCTAAATGAATTTGGCGTCCTTTTTTTCCCACAAACAGAGCTTTCTTTTGGTGGTATTTGATCACCTGTGCAATTTTTTGATCACGCGCTATAAACAAAAAAATAGCGACAATTTTGCAAAAATAGCAATATTTCTCACATTTTTTTATATGAAATTCCCCAAAAAAAATGTAAAAATCAAAATTTTTTAACATTTTCGGCCAATTTGTTTTATCCTACCTATGTTTGGTAAAAAAAATCGCAAAAAGCGTATTTTTATTGGTTTGCGCAAAAGTTATCGTGTTTACTAACAAAGGGAAAGATTTTTGTCATTTTTGTTGTTTTTTTTTTTAACGCGTAATGGCGGCGATCTGCGATTTTTTTTGCGGTACTGCGACATTGTGGCGGACAGATCGGACCCTTGACTGACATTTTTGACACTTTTGGGGTTACCAGTGACATTTCTACAGTAATCAGTGCTATACATATGCACTGTTACTGTAAAAATACACTGGTAGTGAAGGGGTTAACTTTATTTGGGAGGGAGGGGCTGTGTGTGTCCCTAGGGGCGTGCTTTCTACTGTGATTGGCTGTGGCTTGAGCTGTAAGGACACTGATCAACGGATCTACATAGTAGATCAGTGTGATCAGTGTCTTTACAGCGAGGAGAATGACAGGTGGCTTGTTTACACAAGCTGCCTGCCTTTCTCCCTCTCCCCCGACGATCGCCGAGTGACCGGCGGACATCGGGTCCGCTGGTCACACGCGCGGGGGGGTCCGTGACCGCCCGGGAGCGAGAGCGCGCCTCCGCGGGCGCGCGCTCGCTCCCCAGACCCTCCCAGGCTAGTGACGTTAATTAACGTCATTCTGCCTGGCAGGGGCTGACCGCCGCAGTAAATCTACTTGCGGCGGTCGGCAAGTGGTTAAGTAAGCCAAATTGGATTGTCAGAAATAAATATTGTTTGTATTGCTATTATAATGCTGAATGTATGTGTTTGTTGTAACCGTAGAACTCCGCTGGTTCACACTAGTGCAATGCCAGACATTGCATGTGATTCATACCGCATTGCCGTGCAGATCACATACAATGTCTATGTAATGCAATTTCAGCCATACGAAGTGTAGGGCTGAAATCGCATCGCATTCACACCAAAATGGTGCAGGACCCTTTTTTTGGTACGCACTGGAATCGGATCACATGGGTGTTCACACCTATGCGATCTGATTCCTGCGACCACTTCACAGTTCACACTGTGCAAACCAATCTGGGGGTGTCATTAACTTTACATTGACACCCCCAGCGATTCGCAGATATCAGTGTGAACCACTGTGCGATTCTGGTGCGATGTGAGAACCGGCACTGAATCACAGGGTTTCCCACATCGCACCAGTGTAAACCGGGACTTAAAGTGTATCTATAAGCAAAATGTTTTACTTAGATTTGGATAGAAGAGTTGGGAAGGGGTTGGAACCCCTGGTAGGTTGTATTTCTGTTCAGGGCCCCCCTTAGAGGTTTCCCCTAACTTCCCCCCTTTGACAAAGTCGGATGTGACAAAACACGTGTCAGGGCGTGGCTACACGGCATACCGGAAGATAGTGATCGGGGGAGCAGAGGTACTTTCCGAAGGTCCATTGCGCCATCGTGGAGGTGGTAAGGACTGAAGGAATACCTCGGACCCTCTAGATAAAATTATATTGGGCTTGATTTTAGTTAATAAAAGGTCAAACTGTATTGCACTAGTGGACTCTTTTTCTCCTTACATATACATCTGAGAGAGGAAGTGGTGACACGCAGGAGCAGTCTGATGAGGATTCCTTGATTTTGCTACATTAATTTATTATGCACATTGGGCCCTAACCATGAAGATGGTGGGCATTAGTATGGGGTGAGTTGCCTAGCTGAAGGGTGTGGATTCACAACGGTTGTGGATTTTGCAGTGAACCATTACTCAGCACGGGACTCTTAACACCAAGGATCACTTAATTCCCTGATTACACTGTGGACTTTTTGGCACAAAATAACTGATTTTTTGCAGTGCACGTTTTTGGACTTTTGTTCATTTCTACATAGTTATATGTTTATGACACTGATTCATGTATATTTTAATATTGTTCGCTTTATCACTAAATTATCAATGCATGAAAGGGAATTACGCAATATCATTGATAAACACTGGCATATACTTACAAACGATTACACTCTTGGCAAATACCTCAAACCACACCCGGATTTGGTGTTCAGAAGGGCCCCTTCTCTAAGGGATTGTCTGACCACAAGCCATTATACAACCAACAAGGCAGAGGCGTAACTAGAACCTTCAGGGCCCCGGTGCAAGAAACCATGAAGGGCCCCCCCCGGACCCCTGGCCGGGGCCCTTGACCCTTTGTTGCAGGGCCCTTTATTACGGTCCCGCAGTGGGACCCTTTTACAAGTTCTGCAGTGGGCCCCCTTCCTGCCATCTTGAGGCCTCCCCACAGTGGTGGAATGCCAGGGCCCAGGAGCAAGTGTGACCTTTGCGATCCTGGAAGTTGACCCACTGGTGTCATTAGTTTTTTGTTTTTTTTTGGGTATTTTAATTGTTGAATTTTTTATCATTTTATTTTATTATTTTTTACAATGTCACTGACTATGACTCTGGCCATTCAGAAAAGGAAGGAGCTAGTAAATTACATATTTACCGACCCCTTCCTGCTTTTCTATTGCACATCCCCTGCAGCAGCCGGCAGGAGAGGGGAGGGAGCACAGGGGAGGGGGCAGCACAGTAGGGGGGGGACCAGGGGAGCACATAGGGGCCCAGAGACAGCAGAGCACAAGTGAACTGGATAGGAGTGGATAGGAGGAGTGGCGGGGGCAGCATAAAGAGGAACCAATGTCCTCCATTTTCCTCCTGAAGCTACAGGAGGAAAAAATGAGGACAGTGATTTCTCTACATGCTGCCCATGCCGCCCCTCCTATTCAGGTGTACAGGGGAGCCGCACAGGCCCCCTGGAGCATGGGGCCCGGTGGCGATTGCAACCCCTGCAACCCCTTTAGTTACGCCCCTGCAACAAGGATACAAATACTTACCGAAAAGGAACCTACAAATGTGGTCGGTGTGCGCGATGTGCCTTGATAATGGAGTGCAGAGGCGTCTGACTGCCCAATGGCAGCTGGCACCGATCCAGACACCATGCAGACTGTACCACCAAAGGAGTGGTATATTTAATGAAGTGTAAATGTAAGGATTTCTATGTGGGTAAAACCATTAGACAACTTAACCAGAGAATTGGAGACCACCTCTATTATTCAGAGGGAGGTAAAATATTAACTACAGTTACCCGCCATATAGGCCTTCATCACAAATATGACAACTCAGTAATCTCTTTCTTTGTTCTAGAAGTAATATCCCCAGACCCCCGAGGAGGGGACTGAGATAAGCGGATTCTGCAGAGGGAAGCCTACTGGATTGAACACCTCGATGCTACCATCCCTCCTGGTATCAATGAGGTCCTTACCTATAAGCCCTTTCTGTAGTTTAAGTCCCTCCCCTTTTCTGGCACGCACCTGGCATTATGCCTGGGATGATCGGCAATGCCGACACCGATATCAGAGCGTCTGTAGGATTTTTCCTGGGAAGTCTCTTTCAGTGACTCATTATTTTTCTTTTTTCTTCTTTTTTCTTTCTTTTTTTTTCCCAATTTCTGGTAGGCCACCTCAGTGTGTTTGAAAAATATGACAAACAACCAAGTAACATTTGATACTATATTAGTTGCCCTACCTGTGAAATGCCTTGCTCCCTGACACATGGATCTGCGGTGGTCGGTCCAGTTACCAGACTTTATGTCTTGTCCTTGTGTGGCTTGGTGTATTGTTGTCTGTTTTCATATATGTTGCTTTATGCTTTGTCTCTTGTGTATTTTGTCCCTATGTCATGTCTGTACATTTTTCAGTGTATTTTTGTTTTGTGTATTGTGGCACTACATATGTGGGTAGTCTGATTCTATTGACAGCGAAACATGTTGGGCATTATCTGTTGGATCTAGCCGGTTTGCCTGATCACTTGAGGTCAATTTGAGAAACAGCCTTTGCTTTTAACCACTTAAGCCCCGGAGGATTTGGCTGCTAAACGACCAGGGGGTATTTTGCGATTCGGCACCGCGTGACTTTAACGGACAATTGCGCGGTCGTGCGACGCTGTACCTAAACAAATTTGACGTCCTTTTTTTCCCACAAACAGAGCTTTCTTTTGGTGGTATTTGATCACCTGTGCGATTTTTTGATCACGCGCTATAAACAAAAAAAGAGGGTCAATTTTGCAAAAATAACAATATTTTTTTATATGAAATTCCCCCAAAAAAATGTAAAAATCTAAATTTTTTAACATTTTCAGCCAATTTGTTTTATGCTACCTATGTTTGGTAAAAAAAATCGCAAAAAGCGTATTTTTATTGGTTTGCGCAAAAGTTATCGCGTTTACTAACAAAGGGAAAGATTTTTGTCATTTTTGTTGTTTTTTTTTTTTTAACGCGTAATGACGGCGATCTGCGATTTTTTTTTGCGGTACTGCGACATTGGGGCGGACAGATCGGACCCTTGACTGACATTTTTGACACTTTTGGGGTTACCAGTGACATTTCTACAGTAATCAGTGCTATAAATATGCACTGTTACTGTAAAAATACACTGGTAGTGAAGGGGTTAACTTTATTTGAGAGGGAGGGGCTGTGTGTGTCCCTAGGGGCGTGATTCTTACTGTGATTGGCTGTGACTTGAGGTGTAAGGACACTAATCAACGGTTCTACATAATAGAACCGTATGATCAGTGTTTTTACACTGAGGAGAATGACAGGCAGCTTGTTTACACAAGCTGCCTGACTTTCTCCCTCTCCCCCGACGATCGCCGAGTGACCGGCGGACATCGGGTAATTAACGTCACTCTGCCTGTGAGGGGCTGACCGCCGCAGTAAATTTACTTGTGGCGGTCGGCAAGCGGTTTAATAACACATTTTTGTGATGTCTTTGTATGTCTTTTTGCTTTGTGCAGAATTGTTTATTGTAATAAGATGAAATAAAGTTTGTATTTAGCTTTTACTTGTTGGTGGTCTAAACCAATTATTGGGTATTATTAAAGTCCCCTTTCTCCCAAGCCCTCACATTGCCACTGTGTGTAGGACTTTTCAATCCTTGATTTCCAATCTATTATATTTTAATATGTTTTTGTTTTGGGTTAATGCGTGGCTAGTGGGAATATAATTTTACTTTATTTAATTGTTGAACTGGTTTAAAGCCGCAGCACTGTATATGTGTGTTTATAATATTTGAGTACCATTTATTAGAGTACATTTTTTCTCTCACTGTGGTGTACTCATAGTTATTAGCACAAGAGTTTTCCTTTATATATGTTGTATTTGTGTCTGCTAATAATGAGTTTATTGTATTTTTATCGAAATATAGCTTTAATGTTTTCTTGGGGGGGGGGGGGGGCTGTCAGGTAGTCTGTACAGGGCTCCGTGATTTCTATCAGCAGCCCTGCTAATGACACTGGCTGTGAAGGGATTAACATCTAGGGCCATCAAAGGGTTAAATGTGTGCCTAACCAGTGTTTATGTGTGTACTATGTCAGCTGCTTTTACTTTTTTGCAGGAAAACAAAAACTGACACATCCCCGCTGACAGGACAGAGTTCTGTATTGTTTACATTGACAAAGCTCTGTCCTGTCTTCCTCCTCGCAGATCAGCAGATGTCGGCGATCACCGATTGGCCAGCACCCACTGATCAGCTTGTGCTATGACCAATCACAGCACAGCCGGTGTGCCCACCACCCGGAAAAGCAGAATCACGCATATATACATGATTCTGTGCATACGGCCTGCACTGTGGTTAACTAAGCCCTGGACACCAGTTAAGTCCTGGTAGGGGTTCCAATCCTTCCCCACTCTTCCCAAAACTAAAAAAATGTTTGGGCTCTACACTTTACTGGTTTGCTATGGTAGACATTACTCAATAGTCCAAGTTCTCTAAATGAACAGAAAAAAAACTATACTGGAAGGGACCAGTCGACAAAAAGAGAGCCTTTTGGAGATGGATAAATGAAACCACAGGGTCTCGGGTAGGTCAAATAGAATGTGTTTTATTTGGTGTAAATAATAAACACAGTTGCAGACTATGGTTCAAACAGAGGAGTACAGAGGTGTGGATAGTACAAACAAGGGTGTATAGAATAACACTTGTGGTGTAACCAACATTGTGGGAGGTGGTGATAATGATCAAGTTATGTGTTAAACAATGCAGTACAATAAGACATATAAGTTACATGTAAATTGCATTGAATCATTCAGACGTCTGTTGGGGGGGGGGGGGGGGGTGACACTGGTGGAGAGATCCCTCCATGTACCATGAACCGTGTGAATAATCGGTATGAGGGGGGAACATAGGCAATCAATGTCAGTGACAGGACTTGGTATGCACGGGCTGGAAGTGCCAGAGGTCTGGCAAAGATACACTGGTTTACCAAGGAACAGTGTGGTATCACAAGGGGGTGTCCCACAGGTTGGCCAAGCTAGGGCCATTGTACGTGGGTTACAGGTGCCAGGGGTCTGGCAAGGATACACTGGTTGTCCAGGGAACAGTGCAGTGCCACAGGGGATGTTGGTGTCCCACAGGTTGGCCAAGCGAGGGCCGTATTCTGGCAGGGATTCCTGGGATGGGGCCGGACTCCAGGTGGAAAATGTGGAAAATGGGGGGGGGGGGAGGATGGGAGAGCAAGATAGAGAAGTTGCTGGCAGAGCAAGGTAGAGCGGGATACTCTAGTAGGTACAGTAAAGTAATGAAGAGGATGGGGGGTGTGCTTATTAAATCCTGCAGGGGTAATAGGTCAGCCCTTGTGTGGGTAGTCAATTGACAGTACATTAGTCCTGGGAGCACAACCCGCCTGATTCCTACTGCTTCTGTGTAGTCCGTCTCTCTCTGAAGCGAGGGGATGGATGAGTCGCCGCTCTACACTGCTGCTCCGTTGCTGTCTGTTGCTTCCTGTGCCTCGTCCTTGAGTGTGGTGATTCCTGGGGTCCTGGGGGTCCGGGTGGGGCTCTCTGTGGTATCCGTGGAGTCACTGGGGTCCTGGGATAAGATGCGATGGTGGAGGAGGCAGTGCACCGCTGTCTACAGGTCCGCCTGTGCCTGTGCTTCCTCGTGCTATTGTTGGTCTCCGCCCATCAGCGTTTGTGTGCTAATGACGTCAACATGTTTTGCATAGATAATGCATAGCTTAGTCTAAATGAAGCCCGCTTTAATATTTTCTTCTGTTTTCTACATGGACAACCTACACTTTTTATTGTGTTGTATTTACAAAAGGATGAGGTATTGAAAACAACAAGAAAAGGTCAGCATCTCATCCAACGTCTCATACAGCGAACAACACATCAAACACATCAGCAACACAGTCATCTGCATTCGTTTATCAAAGATATTCGTAATTACCAAACCGCTTCTACCTTGGTAACCTTATTATCAACCACTATAGAAGCTCTCATGGAAAAAAGCCATGTGATGTGCATATAAAGAGAAGGACTTTTTGCAAAGAATCTGGGAGGATTAATTTCTGGATGCTTTTCTAATTAAACCAACATGTTTAGCTCTGTCTCTAATAGATGTTCCAATTTCGGCCTCTTCTTTCTTCAAAAAAAAAAAAAAAAGTTAAAACCTCATATGTCATTTTGAAGCCTGACTTCATATTTTTCCGTAAACCACAGGATGTTTTTTTAAACATTTTGTCTTTTTTTTTTTTTAGCTAATTTACTGGCCAATTTTTCTTCTTTATCTTTCATATTGGTAGGTTTGTATGGCTTGTCTCTAATTGCAGGCACTTGACAGTAGGTGAAGCTTTTTAGCACAGCAACAGGAGTTGCAGGTGTCTCATTTGTAGCCAGGCCTTCCTTTGGCACATCCATATGTGCCAGTCTTGGGACACTTGTCTTCCCTTCCCCCTTCCCAACTGGGTTATTTATTTGGTGGTATAGTGTTTAATGAATACTACTATGCATTTTCACTGCAAAGCCATGGGTCATGCCACCCATAGTGCTAGGTCCATGGTTTTAGTAGTTTTGGGTAGAGAAGTCCTCCCTACCCCTTCTCTTTCCGAGACTTGACTGTCGGCTTCTGCTGCACTGTCTGTCATATGGCTACATGATGCATAGTGCAGCATATACTAGGCAAGTGTCAGATAGAAAAAGTATCACGCAACACAATAATGATTCAAATAACAACAACAACATAAGGATTCATGTGTTAAAGTACACAAAAATATTTGGCAAATCTATGACTATAGAGAAAAAAAAAAGCAACTGCTAGCATTCTTAATATATGATCAGCATTTAAGTGAACCGTCACAACCTACATAAACATCAAAACCATAAGATGAGTGAAATGACATAAAAGTTACTTTTAAACAACAACAAAAAAGTGCAATGATGCAGTCCCTTAAATGTGTGAACAACTAGATGTTGTGCTTTGTGCAGTCTTCAAACATCCTTTATAATGAATAAAGTAACAGACTGTAATAAATGGTGCAAGGCAGGAAGCAATGGGGGGCTTCTGGTGACTGGCTCTCAAAATGATAGAGCCAATAAAGTCAACAATGGCATGGCCTTAAATGTGTCAAGCACAAATAGTCAATGTAGTGGCTGCTGAATCAGGAGCAAGAAGTGACATTAAGGATGCAGAGACTGAGAAAGCCCCCAGTTTATGTCTAAGCTAAACGAAACACGTTTGGGTCAAGTCCTGTCCTGCTTTTTTGCTGTGTGATACTACTGATAAGCACTTTTCTGTCAGCTGAATGTAAGTCTTCTGACTTTTTAAATAAATTCTCAATATTATGGGTTTACACTATGTGGAGGTATTCTGTTTCTTTTTTGGATGAAATATTACTAGTTAGTCACTAAGAGGAAAAGATCCATGCTTGATGTTGGAGTAGTCATGAAAACATCCCTCTACTGATGTATTCATCCCCGCCTGTTTGACCCAACAGCGTAGGCCGATTGGGTCCAGGAGCTTTGGTAAGCGTATCCAATTCTAATAGGTCATGGATATCCTTCACGGCGGTGAGCTATCTGTGAATATTGGGAGTGCCAGTCATTATCATTGGATTATTATCTCTGTTAACATTGGGACTTTTTATGCAACACTACTTTGGACTTTTTTTCCACACTCTTTTTCTATTACAGTTTATATAATAACAATTATTTGCGATATGATATAAGCACATGATGATATGGTATTTACATACCATTTTTTAATTGCTCCCTTATTTGCCCTTTTTTGCACTTAACACTTTATTCATGCACTTTCTTGGTTAACACATTTTTCGCTATTTAGCATTTGTTTGCACAAGTCACGTTGTTAAGGCTCGTACACACTTGATGAAAATCGGACTAAATATCCTCCGATTTTTCTTTCTCATTCTCAGCGATCATAACCGTTTTTAGTTGACAGTGCATAATGTTCACGAAATTTCTCATCTGATTTTTTTTTTTTGGGACGTTTGTTCCTAGACTTCCGGGTCATCAGCAACTTCAGATCATGCGCTGTCTTTCGTATCCGATTTTTGTGGACGTACTGCATACTCATTAAACGAAAATTGGTCGTCTGGGGACGCACGATAAAAATTTTGATGTTTGTCCCTCCGTTTTTTTTTTCCATTGAGAATGTCGGCATTGGCTGCTGAAAGTTGTGTACACACTAGCCGAAAATTGTACGATTTTACCTCGGACGGAATTTTCGGCAGATTTTCTACTAGTGTGTACCCCACTTTACACCAGTAAAGGATCAATGAGGGTTCTTATCAGAGGAGGTCCCCATATGTCCTTCTTGTCACTTTATTAGCGCTGCACATTTACCATATGATCTTAGCACAAATTTATTTGTCCTTTTGTGGTGCTAGCAGCATTTTAGTACTTTTAGAATTGAGCACGGTATTCTTCTATTTATATAAGAGACGGAGAAAAGACTAGTGCCTTCTAAGTGCAGCTGTGTTTACACATGCTATTCAATTGATAAAAATATACTCACAAACAGAGATAAAAAGCAGGCATATAGTGATTATATACAAAAAATAACCACGCTAAACACACTATGAAAATATAAACAATATTAGACCTGTGCTAAAACAGTGCGAAAATATTGGATATAATAAAGCTGCAGCTGTAGTGTGAATACTCCAAATAGCAAATACAAAGAATAAAGCTGCGCTAACTTGAAATATATGTAATCAAAACATATGCATAAAGTGAATAAAAATTGATGAACAGTGAACAATTAGCAATAACACAACATCCGTGTTAAAATATCATAGTGATCATAAAAGAAAAAGTAAAAAGAGTCCAAATAAGATGTACAGGGTGCAGAAATTGGAAATCATCCACCGCAATAATGTGACCTCTCTTTTGGCCAGAGGCGTAATTAATGTCTAAATAATATTTATATTTATGTTTTTATCTAGATTAGTTCACCTTTGTCCTATACTGCACCATTTTGCAACATTAGCTAACATGAGGTGCAATATTTCGGTAGAGAGCTATTACTTGCATTCTCCCTTCCTTGATGTGGTGCTTGCCTTACGCTGGAGATGTCCGGACAGGGGTGGGACTAAATTTGATGTTAGAAAATGTATTTATTATGTTCAGGATTGCGATTGGCTAAATGTCGATTATTAAGCAGCATTTGATGTAAGATCACTCGTCCCTATCCAGCCCCCATTCAAGAGGGTAGCTACTGGCAAGTTCCCTGAATCAATATGGCGCTGGCTGCGTTGGTTTGCGGCTCAGACAGGGGCGGGAACGTTGCTCTGCTCGTTTGTTGATATGTATATAAGTGGTGAGTCAGCACGCCGCCCGTGTCCCCAGGAAGACGTCATCTATGACGAAACGCGTCGGGAAGGCGTGCTGACGTCACCATGTAATACCCGGAAGTCGGGCGGCTGCCTCCTTGGATTCTGCCAATTACTAGCGCTTTTTATCACGTTACATGTGAATTGTTTACCTTTTATAATAAACCTTGTGCCTACTTACTTCACCATTTGTGGCCTCCATCTTTTCATGGTTCATGCTGGAGAGTGTTAGACTTGCTGTGGTGCTGTTCCTGATCGGGGTTGCCGCCAGGTGGAACCAGCCAGAGGGGTCTGAGTGTTGCCCATTGGAGCAGACAGGAGTCACACCATTTGTGCAGATTGAAGGGCTTTATTACATCTGACTCAGGCATATAGTGATGTAAATAATCCCCAAGCATCATTGCTGAATGCAGCCGTGGATGGATGTGCTGTCCCGTCCCAGGATGTACAGGGTGACGCTGGTGAGCGGTGCTTCTTGGATCTGTTGGGTGGTGTAGTCAGCTCCCTCAGAGCTGCCTTTAAATAGCCCTAACTAAGCATGGCATCCCTATGGCCTAAAGAAGGAGTGCATGCTCTGCAAACGCATCGCTGCCCTATTCCTCGCATAATTTCCAGTCAATGACGTCACATCCATGTGTTCCAGCAGATTCAGGAAGCACTGCTCACCAACTGTGCCCTGTACATCCTGGAACTGGACAGCAATTCTCCACCCACAACTGCGTCCAGCAATGATGCTCAATTATTATCCACATCACTATATGCCTGCTTTTTATCTCCATTTGTAAAGTTTATTTTTTATCAATTGAATAGAACGTGTAAACACAGCTCCACTTAGAAGGCCCTGGTCTTTTCTCCCTCTCTATAATAAATAAAGCGCAGAGGGTCCCACCACCATTCACACTCCGCTCTCACCTTACTGTTTAGACCCATTTGGTTTAAAACAGGTCAGATGCGCATTCCCATTTAGGGTTCACTCCAAAGCATCACTGCTCTCCCATGGTCCTCCTCAATGTTTCTTGGATAACAGGCCCACACCAACCTCCTCTGCTGAAAAAGAAAGGCTTGGGTGGTGTAATACCATAAAAAAAAAACACTAGAAACTTTATTAAAAGCAAAGGAATATATCACAATCACAAGTATAAAGCACCACCTTAACAAACATTTTGCAAATATCAGTGCTTTGTCCCCTTAAGACTCAGACTCTCAGCTCACCTAAACCAGCATGGATTCAGCCTCAATTCCTGGTGGTCATGCAGATGTAACTAGGTCCTGCCCTGATGCATTTCATCACACTCATGTGACTGTTTCAGAGGGTTTTTTGTTTTTTTTGTTTTGTTTATATGTTAATTTTATATAATCACCAGTAGTTTTCCACTTACAGTAGATTGCACAGAGGATGCATTTGACTGTTTTTTTTCGTTGGGTATATACTAGGCAACAGAGATGTATAGTAACTAAGTAGAACTACTTCACTACTGTACTTAAGTACTGAAAGGCGGTATCTGTACTTTCCTGGAGTAGAATTTTTTTCTCCTACTTCCACTTTTACTTCACTACATTTTTTCGATGATTTCAATATTTCTACTCCGATATTTTTTTTTTTGTGCTGCATAGTTACTAGTTACAATTATAAAAATTACCACTGCCAGAACAGTAGATAGCAGGTTTCATGAAGCTCAAAACATGTGTATTATCAGCCCATACGAAAATAAGTGCTACTGTATGTATAAATAAAAGCTGCATTTGAAATAATAAAAAACAATATGATGTTCAAACTTTTGACTTCTTTCTTTTATAACTACATAACACACCACTTGTACTTTTACTTTCAGTACTGGAGTAGCAATTTTTTTTTTCAAAACTACTGGTACTTTTACTTTCAGTACTTGAGTAGCAAAATTTAAAAAAAAAAACTACTTGCAATACTTAAGTAAAAAAATGTTGAATACTTTAGTACTTCTACTCAAGTCACTTTTTGATTGAGCACTTCCACTTCTACTCAAGTCACTTTTTGATCGAGCACTTGTACTTTTACTCAAGTATGGGTTTCGAGTACTTTATACAACTCTGCTAGGCAAGGCTTTGCTGCACAGAACAGCATGTAGGCAGGTGGAAGTGAGAGTTCCCTTTTAACTATAGAACACCCCCTTAGTTCTTGGGCTGGTAGAAATCACCCCACTCTCTCCCTTTTGTATTTTAGAGCTGAAGGCTGCCTCTCACACTTGGAATGCCAGCAGCAACACAGAGGGATGTCTATGTGAGAGTGGGAGAGCTCCTGGAGCTTGGGATTAGGCTCTGGAGCAGAAGAAAAGGCATACGGCCTGGGACTAGAACACCATTTAACAGCAGCAAGTACACCACAGCACCCCTCCTGTAAACCATGTATGATAGTAGTACAATGTCAGAACAGGTAATACCAGGACCTTGGAAACTAACCTATACATGTTATGCATGTAAGAAAAGAAACGGCCGCACATCCAGGAATTCCAATTGCCTTTAATTTCCAAAGTGATGACACCAAAGACACCAACATAGGGTCACGTAGACGCGTTTCACACATACATCTTGTGCTTAATCATTATGGTAAGCACAAGCACAAGATGTATGTGTGAAACGCGTCTACGTGACCCTATGTTGGTGTCATCACTTTGTCAGCACTTTTGAAATTAAAGGCAATTGGTATTCCTGGATGTGCGGCCGTTTCTTTTCTTACAAGTTTTCCACGGAGGAAGGCCGGGGCTAGCACTCTGTGGGATATTTCACCTCCAAGCTACCATTACACACCTGGAGCAGCGTTTTCTCCCTTCACTATATACAAGTTATGCACCTTCACCAACATACTGGACTGTTGTAGGGGATACACACTCTCATTATAACCTAACTGTTGCTCCTGAGAGCCAATATTGGTTGGAAACAGGTATTTTGACCCATATTTTGCATCAGGGCCCAGGAGTGCCATGTTATGCCACTAAATGAAGGGCTACATTACTGGATTTCATGCAGTATTTGAATATTTCCTTCAGAGTACAGGAAGAATAACCTGTGACATACAATATGAGGAAAAGTACAATACTCTTTACAAATGCGCAAAATCCTACAGGTAAGTGGTTTTGCAAAAAAATGTAACATGGAAGATGGGGATAAAGTTGAAGGAGTGAACAGCTACCGTCAATTAATGTGGTTTGTGATGGGACCTTTGTGGAAAAGACTGTACACTTTTGGAAATGCAAATTGTAATGTCAAGGAGTTTGTAAGTTTTTCTCAAGCTTCACAAAGTGATAAAACATTTTATAGTATCTAGAATACATTATTACACTTTCTTTCATAGATTATATACACTTTACTATAAATTCAGCAATTCTGTTTAGAATATACTGCAAACCCAATTTTATTAACTTTCTTAGATAGAAATTGACCATAAAACCAAATGGATATAGAGAACAGAGTATGAAAAGCAAATTAAAATGGGAAAGTGGTTGCTTATAAGCTAAAAGTGTGAAAAGGGAAACCAATTTCTGATAGCGGGACAGATACATTTGCCAAGGGTGGCTATTTGGAACAATTGAATTTATTCCTTGAAAACAGTAGAATAGCATTTATCCTGATGCATTCAACTACCCTGCTAGACATCGAATCAAAAAGATCTTAAGCAGACGGTATCGGTACTTTTAAATATTATGCACGAATACATTTCTGACACCTCACAATATGCAGCAAGATTCGTTTTTAAATGGCACCTTAAGTCAATAAAATGCAGTCATTGATCTCTAAGTGACGTGCTGATGTCATCAATCTGCTGCAGGCAGGTGGAAGCAATTCCCCAGTCACCCCTCCCCCAGTCATCATTAACTGGAACTGTTTTGATATTGTAATTTTCTGGGAGTTTACATAGTTGGAAGCAGCAGGGGGACATAGTTATAATAGTCAATAACATAAAGACCACTGCTCAGGCAATAATATACTGTACCTTCTTGTGCGATCTATGAAGGAGCATCATAGACCAGAAAGTAGCTGCTGGCTCTAAATGATGTCTGAACAAAGAAGACTATGGTCTGAATCTAGAGAGAAAGGGGGATGAATGCATTGTCAGGTGGAATACTGTGATCTTTTTGAGAGGTAATAAATACCTGCAAGTGTCACAGTTAGCAATGAAGCTAAATAAGATTAGGCATGACTGGGTAGCCTCAGCACCACATCCTTAATAACAAATAGTAAAGAAACATGAAGAAAATGTTGGACTTTTAAGTTGCTTATACTTCAGCCTCAAGAAAAATATGCACCCACCGGCCACCTTATTGGGTACACCTTGCTAGTACCAGGTTGGATCCATTATTGCCTTCAGAACTGCCTTAATTCTTCGTGGCATGGATTAACCTAAATGCATCATGCAGTTGCTGCAGATTTGTCGGCTGCACATCCATAATGCCAATCTCCAGTTCCACCACATCACATCCCAAAGATGCTCTATTGGATTGAGATCTGGTGACTGTGGAGGCCATTGGAGTACAAAGAACTCATTGTCATGCTCAAGAAACCAGTGGTGAGATGATTTGAGCTTTGTGACATGGTGCATTATCCTACTGCAAGTAGCCATCAGAAGATGAGCACACTGTAGTCATAAAATGATGGAAATAGTTAGAATGGTTAGCTCAATTGGTACTAAGGGGCCCAAAGTGATACAAGGCAGGATGGATCCATGCTTTCATGTTGTTTACTCCAAATTCGATGTGTTGTGCATTCAGAGATGGTATTCTGCATACCTGGGTTGTACCGAGGGGTTATTTGAGTTACTGTTGCCTTTCTATCATCTTCAACCAGTCTGCCCATTCTCAAGGCTCTGACCTCTGACATCAACAAGTCATTTTTGTCCACATAACTGCCGATCACTGGATATTTTTTCTTTTTCGGGCTATGCTCTGTAAACCCCAGAGATGATTGTGCATGAAAATCCCAGTAGATCAGCAGTTTTTGAAATACTCAGACCAGCCTGTCTGGCACCAACAACCATGCCACGTTCAAAGTCACTTAAATCCCCTTTCTTCCCTACTCTGATGCCCAATTTGAACTTCAGAAATTCATCTTCACCATGTTTAGAAGCCTAAATACAGTTGCTGTCATGAAATTGGCTAATTAGAAATTTGTTACCAAGCAATTGAGCAGGTGAGTATATATTCCTGTATATAGTGCTGCATTGTGCCTTGGTATATTTCATATATCCTATACCAATTGAATATCATGTTGACAGATCTACTTAAAATATAATGAGGTCCTGGGTTGTGTTGGCTCTCTTCTATATGCCTTCCTATGCTGAGGACTTGGGGGTGATATGATTTCCCTCTGCCATCCCCCCTCTCCAAGTACTCAGAAGTTTGTATAGCCCTCATGTGCTTGTATGCATGCTTGACAAAGTTGGGGCTTGCTCCTAATGAGATGATGGATGGTGTCCATTTCATGTGACAACACTGAAGAAATGACACTTTGCTACAATGTAAAGTAGTGATTGTACAGCTTGTATAACAGTGTAAACTTGCTGTGCCCTCAAAATAACTCAACACACCATTAATGTCTAAACCACTAGCAACAAAAGGGAGTACACCCCTAAGTGAAAATGTCCAAAACTGGGCCCAAAGTGTCAATATTTTGTGTGGCCACCATTATTTTCCAGCACTGCCTTAGCCCTCTTGGGCATGGAGTTCACCAAAACTTCACAGGTTGCCACTGGAGTCCTCTTCCACTCCTCCATGATGACATCACGGAGCTGGTGGATGTTAGAGACCTTGCGCTCCTCCACCTTCTGTTTGAGGATGCCCCACAGATGCTCACTAGGGTTTAGGTCTGGAGACATGCTTGGCCAATCCATCACCTTTACCCTCAGCTTCTTTAGCAGGTAGTGGTCATCTTGAAGGTGTGTTAGGGGTCATTATCATGTTGGAATACTGCTCTGCGGCCAGTTTTTGAAGGTAGGGGATCATGCTCTGCTTCAGTATGTCACAGTACATGTTGGCATTCATGGTTCCCTCAATGAACTGTAGCTCCCCAGTGCCAGCAGCACTCATGCAGCCCCAGACCATGACACTCCCACCACCATGCTTGACTGTAGGCAAGACACACCTGTCTCTGTACTCCTCACCTGGTTGCCGCCACACACGCTTGACACCATCTGAACCAAATAAGTTTTTCTTGATCTCATCAGACCACAGGACATGGTTCCAGTAATCCATGGCCTTAGTCTGCTTGTCTTCAGCAAACTGTTTGCAGGCTTTCTTATGCATCATTTTTTTTTTTTTTTTTTTTTTTTTTTTTAATATATTTTTATTAAGCATATGAAACAGTTACAAGGTCTGTAATGCAACAAAATAGCACATGTCGCAAATCAGCAAAAAAATCATGTAAACTTTCAGAGTGTGCTAGCATTATATTCTAACAGTATCACAAATATTGTATACAAAGGTAATAGTGAACCTAATGTAAATGACACTGGGAGAGGGGGGGGGGCTTGGAGGGAGTAGGAGTGAGGAAAGAGATTGACACTCTCGCATGGGACGTGAGGAGAACGTCAACTATGTAAAGGAAGGATAACCAAGTATAGGAACTATGACTCTTACTGGCTGAACAATACAACTAGAATACTGGTATTATGACATTGTAGTTGAAATGGGGGGGGGGGATAGGGGGAAGAGGAATAGTGTTATCCATGAGATCCTTCTGGAAGCGACCAATAAGCCAGTTATAGGTACAGTCTTATGAAGTGGGGGAGAAGAACGTGGAGGGTGTTGTTTTATACAGTCAATATTCCTAATGAATTGGATATGGAGGCCTTTAAATACCATTCCGTGAATTGAAAGGGTATCATCATAGCTTTCAGCTCATCTGCATGGAAGGCATATTGCATGAATGGGCGCCACCTGGAGAAGAATTTTTCCATTGACGAGAATTTATCAGTGTCCAGGTTTCCTTTTTCCATATGTAGAAGAGATTTGAGATAATTGCAAACCATGGAGATCGTTGGGGGAGTGTTGGAAGTCCAGGTTTTTAGAATAGCTTTTTTGGCTGCCAAGGTGCATAGGTGGGTCCAAGGGGGCAGTCGTTTACATTTTCGCTCGGAATCGGTTGAGGGCTGTGAAGACTCTTCGTATCCAAATAAGAGCAAGTGAGGGGATTTCCGCAGTTTGAGTCCCAGAACTGTCTGTAGAAAGGTCAGTACCAGGTCCCAGAAACGGGAAATTGTGGGACAATGCCAGAATCTATGCGCTAGCGTTGGTCTATTCCCACCGCACTGGGGGCAGATTGCAGGAGTCCTCGGGTCATTGGTGTACAGAGCCGGGACGAAGGCCCTGTGAATCAATTTGAACTGGGTCTCTCTCCAGGTCTCCATCAGCACAGTTTTTCTAATCATTAGGTACCCTTGTAGTATTTTCGGAGCGATATCCTCCAGGGGGAAAACAGTACCCCATTTATCGAACATGGTTTCCGTGGAGAGTTTATTAGAGTGTATAAGCAGTTGATCATAGACACTGGAAATGTTGTAACTTTTGTTCTTAATAAAGTCATCCATGACTGACTTTTGAAAACTTTTAGCAGTGTTGGGTGAACAAGATTTAACATAGGCTACTGCCTGACGATAGTAAAACTGGTGGGACGAGGGCAAGTGGTATTCCCCTGCAAGTTCCGTGTAGGATTTGAAGGAAAGATCCGAAAATCTTACTAAGGAATGAGCCAATTTCAGTCCATTTTGCTCCCAGAGGTGGTACGCTGCGTAATCCATAAATTGCGGAAATAATGGATTGCCGTAGAGCGGCAAGTGCTTGGATATCGTTGGGGGAACTCCCAGTTTTCTTACTTCCCTCCATGCTATCATAGTGTCTCTAAAGAGAACGTGTCTTTGAAGATGCGCGGGCAGAGCAGTGAAGGTGCTATGTAGCACTCCAGGTAGACACAACGGGTATGCTAGTTGAGTTTCAATGTGGTAGTTGGAGTAGGTTGAGGATTCTGTGATCCAATCCAGACCATAGCGTAGTAGGCAAGACAAATTATACAACCTAATATTTGGCAAGCCAGCTCCCCCCTCGCTCTTCGGAAGGTGCAGTTTGGTAATGGATATCCTGGGTCTCCTCTTATTCCAGAGGAAAGCCATTATGGCCTTATTCAGAGTGGTGATATCTGTATGTTTGAGGAGGAAAGGGAGGGTTTGGAGGGGGTAAAGCAGTCGAGGGAAGCTGACCATTTTGACCAGGTGGCACCTTCCAAAAAACGAGAGGGGTAGAGTCGTCCACAATTCCATTTCTTTAATAATTTTTTCTATGAGTGGGACATAATTCAGTTTGTAAAGTGAAGAGGTATTTCGGCCAATCTTGATACCCAGGTAGGTGATGTGATGGTGGTTTAGAGGGAAAGGTAGGGAATGATCCCAGTGATCTATGACCGGTTGCGTTAGCGGGAGGACTTCACTTTTGTCAAAATTAATTTTCAACCCTGAAATAAATCCGAACTCTTTTAACAGTGAACACAATGCTGGAAGGTCAGTACTAGGTTGGGATGTGAAAATGAGCATGTCATCAGCAAAAAGGGCAGTTTTGAGCTCGGTTTGACCCAGTGGGATCCCGTGAATTGCATTAGAGATTAACAAGTGTCTGGAAAGGGGCTCCATGGCCATATTAAACAATAAGGGAGATAGGGGACAGCCCTGACGTGTGCCCTTGAATAATGGGATCGGGTTTGATATGCCCATGGATGTGAATATACGTGCCAAAGGGGAGGCATAAAGAGCTTTTAAGAAGCCGGTTATCTTGCCAGAGAATCCAAACTTCGCCAGGGTCAGGAAGAGCCAGTCCAAATCAACGTTATCAAAGGCCTTCTCGGCGTCTAAGGTCACTATGGCCGAGTGCCCCGCAGGGTTAGCCTTGGCATGCTCTAGAGCCGCCAGGACCTTGCGTATATTTGCAGTGGCCGACCTGCCCCTGACGAAGCCTGCTTGAGAGGGATGAATAAGTGTAGGGAGAACATGTGCTATTCTGGAAGCTATTATTTTAGAGAGGATTTTTGCATCAATGTTTAAAAGGGATATTGGCCTGTATGAGCCCGGTTGAGTGGGGTCCTTGCCTTTTTTGGACAATAGTTTTATGTAAGCCTGAGAGCCCGTGGGAAGAAAATTTTGCCACATATTGTTATACAGTGTGGTGAGAGTGGGCAAGAGGGTATCTTTGAAAGTTTTAAAAAATTCAGTCGAATAGCCATCAGGGCCCGGCGCTTTTTGGGAAGCCATATGAGTTATGGTGTGTGCTATGTCTTCAGAGCTTATTGGGGCATTGATTTCAAGCAATTGAGCTTCCGTAAGCGCCGGAAGAGAAATATTGTCCAGAAAATTTCTGGCGGTCTCAAGGTCTACCTGGTCTTTGCTATATAAGGTGCGATAATAGTTTTCCAGAATGTTACTAATGTCGGTTGGTGAATGTGTTAGCTTTCCTGAACCGTTTCGGAGTGTCAAAATATGCGTGGGTTTGTAGGGGCCTCTGATCAGTCTGGAAAGTAACTTTCCCGGTTTATTCCCAAAACGGTAAAAGGATGCCATAAATCGGGAACGTTTAGATTCTTCAATTTTTTCTGCCCAGTGGTCGAAGTGTTTTTTCGCCTCCTGCCACTCGTCCTTGAGCTCTGGGGAGGGTGAAGTGGTGAGAAGGGATTGGGCTCTGTGCAGTTTTTCGCTCGCCTCCAGGTAATGTCTGGCGAGAGCTTTCCTATATGTAGAGACATAGGACATAATATGTCCTCGAAGGACCGCTTTGCCCGCTTCCCAGAAAAGGATAGGGTCAGAAACATGCTCCTGATTAAGAGTGGCATAGTCTTGCCAGGTTGACTGCACGTGATGTTGGAAGTCCTTATTATGCATGAGAAACACTGGGAATCTCCAGGTACCTACTGTATGAGAGGTAGCTGCCAATGAAATGGATAGGGATATGGGGGAGTGGTCTGATATGGCAATATCATGTATGTCAGCACGTTCAACAAATCTTATAAGTTCCGGGGTAATGAATAAATAATCTAGTCTGGCCATGGAGTCCTGGGGGGGGGAATAAAAGGAGTATTCTTGATCTGTAGGGTGGCCAAGGCGCCACGCATCCACCAAGTGTAGGGCAGACATCATGGAGTGTAAGGGAGTTTCCTTAGTGTGTTGTGCGGAGTGGGAGGTGCGAAACCTCGTTCTACGTTGTTTACGGTCGGCAGCCATGTCCATGACATCATTAAAGTCGCCTCTTATTATATGAAAGGGAGTGGGGTTTTGAAGCAGCCATGACACAGTATCACCGTTAAAGATGGCGGAAGAGGGTGTCGGGGCATACTCATTAGAGACTCGTACAGTGCGGGTAGGGAGTCTGAGCAACAACGACAGTCGTCTGCCAGCATCATCCCGGCTAGTGTCTAGGATTTCATAGGGGATCTTTTTATTTAACAATATGGCTACTCCAGCCTTGCGACCCGTGGCAGGGGAACATATTGCATCCCCAACCCAAAGCTTCTTTAAGAATCGCATGTCACCCTCCCCCAGGTGAGTCTCCTGGAGAAGAGCAACATCCGCCCCCAAGCGCTTGAGATGTCTCAATATCATCATACGTTTATTAGGTGATCTAAGGCCCTTCACGTTCCATGATACAACTTTCAGGGTGGCCATGAATAAAGAATGGTAATGTTATGTAGCGCATAAAATGAACCGGTCGGAGAGATTCTCATGGACGGGGGGACATAGCATGACAGGTGATGTAGGTGCAGGACAAGAGGTGGAGAGGTAAGAGATGGGAGTTCTTGCTGGGGCATAAGGTTACCCCAGGGGAGGAGTTCGGTGGAAGGATGTGCTGCGGGTTGTACTGAGAGGGGTAAACTAATCTTGAGACTTCGCTTTTTTCTCTGTGAGAAGGAAGTGAGCCATCGTAGCCTCACACCTATTAGCCTGTGATGAAGGGCTTCAGAACCTGCGTACGCTCCGGAGAGCTATGATTCCATGTACTGGGTGCTCAGTACACGTGACTAGGAGACGACCACTAACATCCCTCTAAAAACTTGGAACTAGTAACAAAAATTAAGCAGATGCAGAACAAGTAAATGAGCCCCTGCTTAAACATTACACATTACTCCAGGTGTAAGGGTAGATGAGGTGCCTGGATAAAAGTGTTATAACAGGTAATAAACTTTCAACCAAATAACTGTGAGCGTTCTGGTCTCACAGGAGGCTTGGGGCTGATACCATAACAGTACCTGAGGAGGGTCGTCCACTGGGGACTTGGCCATCAGAGTTCACATGAGGGATCTGCGAACGGAGGAATGACCGTATTTGCCCTTTTTGGGGGGTTCCTTGTCAGGTGTCAATTGAGCCTTGCGGACAAGAGACTCTCGTCTGGGTTGAGAAGAGGATTCTTCCATCGGCGTGGATAGTGACGAAAGATATTGCTCCGCGTCTGATGGCGTGTGGAAGGACAGGCGTTCACCCCCAGGTGTAGTAACATGAAGGATAGCAGGATACGCTAAGGTGAAACGCATTCGCTGTTGAAAAAGAGAGGTGCAAACTTGAGCAAACTCCTTTCGTCGCCTGGACACTTCTGCTGAGTAGTCTGCGAAGAGTAGGATAGAGCAGCCTTTGATGTGTAAGGGTCTGTGTTTCCGGAAGGACAGCAAAATGGCGTTCTTGTCCGCATAATTTAAGTAGCGGGCAATGATGGGTCGCGGGTTTTTCCGTGACTCGTTTGGGGCCCCCACCCTGTGCGCCCTCTCTACAATGCAGGGGGATGGCAAGCCCAGGGCTCTAGGAATAATGTCTGAGCATAGAGTGAGGAGCTCTGCCCCCTGGACCGCTTCAGGCGTTCCAATGATCCGGAGGTTATTCCGCCTGGAGCGGTTCTCCAGGTCCTCAATTTTATCCTGTAGTGCCTGAAGCGCCTTGTCCTGGTTATTAATATCCCTGCTGTTAAGCAGGGTCTCTTCCTCCAGGGATGCGATCCTCAGCTCAGCCTCCTGGATTTGGTGCCTGTGAGAGCTCAATTCTTTCTGCAGCTGTGACAGGCTGTGAGTAATGGCTGATTCAATTGCTGCCTGAATTGTGGGGGACAGTATATGGGCCACGGCTTCTGCCATTTTAATATATGCTGGGTCAGCCTGGGTGATAACTGTGGCCGGGTTTATCAGCGGGAGATCCGAGGAATGTGGAGCCGTCGGAGAGAGAGAGAGAGATTCACTCCCCTCCCCCTCCCGCTGTGTACTGGCTGCCGCGGCCATATTGGGAGCCGTGTGAGGAGCTGTGACTGAGTCAGAGCGATCCGTGGTGACAGCTGATGGCGGGCGCTGTCGCTCCACAAAGCGGTCCATCCGGAGCCGCCGGTGTGCGGGGTGAGAGGGGTGGAGGTAGGTGCTCTCCGGGCGGCCTCGGTCCCTGTAATTTTAAATAGATCGGCGGCGGGTGTAGCGAGGCTGTGGAGGTTCACTCCTCCTGCATGAGCGCCGGAACCGGAAGTCATGCATCATTTTTAAAAGAGGCTTCCTTCTGGGGCGACAGCCATGCAGACTAATTTGATGCAGTGTGTGACGTATGGTCTGAGCAATGACAGGCTGGTCCCCCACCCCTTCAACCTCTGCAGCAATGCTGGCAGAACTCATACATATTTTTCCCAAAGACAACCTTCGGGTATGATGCTGAGCATGTGCACTCAACTTCTTTGGTCGACCATGGTGAGGCCTGTTCTGAGTGAAACCTGTCCTGTTAAACCACTGTATGGTCTTGGCCACAGAGTTGCGGCTCAGTTTCAGGGTCTTGGCAATCTTCTTATAGCCTAGGCCATCTTTATGTATACCAACAATTCTTTTTTTCAGATCCTCAGAGAGTTCTTTGCCATGATGTGCCATGTTGAACTTTCAATCACCAGTATCACCAGAGAGAGTGAGAGCGATAACACCAAATTGAACACACCTGCTCCCCATTCATACCTGAGACCCTGTAACACTAACAAGTCATATGACACCGGGGAGGGAAAATTGCTAATTGGGCCCAATTTGGGCATTGTCACTTAGGGTAAACTCACTTTTGTTGCCAGCGGTTTAGAAATTAATGGCTGTATGTTGAGTTATTTTAAGGGGACAGCAAATTTACACTATTATTCAAGCTTTACACTCACTGCTTTACATTGTAGCAAAGTGTAATTTCTTCAGTGTTGTCACATGAAAAGATATAATGACATTTTTTCCAAAAATGTGAGGGTGTACTCGTTTTTGTGAGATACTGTATATGAGGATATGTAATGTTATAGCACTATACAATGTTGTAGTTTTTATCTAACATATATGCATTGAACTTGCTCTCATCTGTTAAAAGCACATGGCGGCAGTGGCAGACCTGCCAATTCTGGTGTTCAATGGCAAATGCCATTCGAGCTCCATGGTGCTGGGCAGTGAGCACAGGGCCCACTAGAGGACACCGGGTCCTCAGACCACCCTCAAAGTCTTTTGCTGATTGTTTGGTCACACCAGTGGCCTGCTGGAGGTCATTTTGTAGGGCTCTGGCACTGCTCATCCTGTTCCTTTTTACACAAAGGAGCAGATACTGGTCCTACTGATGGGTTAAGGACTTTCTGCCTATCTCCTGGATTCTCCACTATTCTCTTGAGACTGTGATGGGAGACACAGCAAACCTTCCGGCAATGGCATGTATTGATGTGCCATCCTGAAGGAGTTGGACTGCCTGTGCAACCTTTATAGGGTCCAGGTATCGCCTCATTCTTCCAGTAGTAAAACTGACCCTAGCCAAATGCAAAACTAGTGAAAAACAGTAAGAAAAGATGAGTAGGGAAAAAAAATGTCAGTGGCCTCAACCTGTAAAACCATTCCTGTTTTGGAGGCCGTCTCATTTTTGTAAATATTTTCTTATATCTTTTCATATGACAAAACTGAAGAAATGACACTTTGCTACAATGTAAAGTAGTGAGTGTACAGCTTGTATAACAGTGTAAATTTGCTGTCCCCTCAAAATAACTCAACACACAGCCATTAATGTCTAAATGTACTCACTTTTGTGAGATACTGTATATTTTGTGTAATGTTGACAGGTATCATGTTTCATTCATCATCAGCACCTAAGGATCTCCTGAAGGAGCGTAGAGAAGAAATACAGCATCCTTTACTATTCCAATTGGTGGCATTCTGTTTTATATTTTATTTATATTTATGTTTTTTTTGCTTTGATACGTTTGTAATGATGGAATGGGAAGGATGCTAAAGGTGTATTGTACAGTATGTCGATATGATTTTATTATGAAAAGCTGGGATGCAGCCATCCTTTCAAAATACTTACTGGATTTTTAAATGCATCACACAATAATATTTCTAAGGTTTTAAGAAAGAATATCTGCATCTATTCCTGAGATGGGGTCACCACTTACAGCAGAGTTCTATGCAACAGGAGGAGCTTTGACAGGTACCAGCTCCTACTTCTGGTTCAGAGCGTCACAGCAAACTAAGCCGGAAGTTCAGCCCCCCTCCTTCCACCACAGTCTTCTGAGACACATCACAGGTCCCAGAAGACTACAGGAGCTTTTACAAGGCGCAGCATGACTCACACATGCACAGTAGGAAACATGCTGTGATGCCGGCACCTGCACCTGCGCCGATTGAAAAATCGGCTCATGTGAGGACATTGTGGGTTCCCTGGATAGGTAAGTGTCCTTATATGAAAAGTCAGCAGCTACAGTATTTTTTCTGAAGGAACCTGGAGTTCCTCTTTAAAGTGTTTGTAACCCCAGCATTTTATTTTCCCGGGCATTTTATTTATTTTTATTTAATTATTAATTTATTTATCAGCACTTTTATTGCTGTCATAAGGAATGTAAACATCCTTGTGACAACAATAGGCATGTGAAAGGCACTCTTTATGGAGGGATCTGGGGTCACTAAGATCCCCAAATCCCTCCTCTGCACTTAAAAGCATTCAAAACACCTTTGATTTTTTTAAACTGGCACCGATGAAATCTGGGTAAACTGAAAGGTATGTCAAGTCATCGCTTCCGGGTTACTCTGCCGGTCTCTGATTTATTTGGGAGTCTAACTAGCTGGCGGACGTGCTGGCTAGTAGCTCAGAGCTCCCGTTGGCATGGAAGAGCCCAAACAAGCCGCTGAGGGAACGGGAGGTGGGAAAGTCTCCTCCGGGTGCCTGTAATAGCAATCAAGCGCCTAGATTGCTATTACAAGAGAGCCAACAGCCGGCTCTAAAAAATGGTACAGCTGCAGGCATCAACCCAGTCCAACCACTTGAAAACCAATGATGTACCAGGTACATGACTGCTCGCAAGTGGATAAGCACCTTCAAAAGTCCCACATTTGTTTCATGTTTATTTTCTCACAGTTAACAATGAAATATTTATCTGAAACCTTGTCTACTTTAGGGCCTGTTTCACTTGTACAATCAATTCTTCAAATCCTTTGAGCATCTTATGCACTTAAAAAATTGTTGTGCCAATCTTATTCCATGTGGGTCTCTGATTTAGGATAAATCTCATAATTTGTAGTTAAAGTATAGTACTATATTTTGGTCAACGTTTGCTTAAAAGTCTTTTTTCAGATTGGGTGGTATGAGTTGACATTGTCATACTGCCTTTGATTTCAATTAGCTGGGACCTTAGCTCTTGTCCATGCTGCCCTAAACCATGATTCAGAAAAGGTCAATAGATAGTTTTCTCAAGTTAGTCCCTCCATCCACACATTTTCTGAAGTTAGACTGACTGAAACAAAACCAGGATTCAAGCCTGTAATTCACTTTTTCCAAATCACCCAATTCTTACAGCAAGCCTCATTATTTGCAGTAGTTTGGTGTCAGAAGTAAATACTGCATAGTGACATGAGAGCGAAGTCCTGCTTCAAGCAAACGATTGCTTGAGTGATTCTGAGTTGACCTGAGATCATTTATCTTGTTATAATGACAGTCTAACAATCCTTTGTTCTTCACAGTTTGTCATCTTTCTGGCCATCCTAAATCCGGTCTTCTGGCATGTGTGCCTCATTTGCCTGTTGGCTGATTCTCCAGTGAATGGCCAGTACATTCCTCTCGACTCATTGGGAAATTTCACAGTACGGCACACTGGTCTCAGACATGCCAACTATTTGGCGCCTCTCAAATTCAGCCAGACATTGATGGTGGGTACTGCATAGTCTTCTCAGTATTTGAGCACAACATAATTTTTATTTTTGTTTTTAATGTAACTATAAAATCAATCTAATAGAACATACATGGCATTATAAGTTAAAAGGGCACTGAACATTACATTTCACATTCAAGAATGTGAAGATGATGAAGGGATAAATAATTAGAAGAAAAATGTGGATTCATCTGATAATATTTATAAATTAGGGGTTGTCATTTCTATTAATACTACATCCTCAAATGTTCATCTACCCCACCATCCTCCTTTATGTCACCTTTCTAGCTTGTGGGCAATCAAGTATTAAAGGTGTTATGATGGTGTCATTCCAAAGTCTTCAAGCCAGGAAGTCCGGCTCTTATAAAAGCTTAAAGCAATACTAAAGTCTAACATTTTTTACCTTAATACGTTCTCTGCAATGAGGCAAAACAAAAGCCTCAATACATTTCCTATTTCCCCTGTCCCTAAAGACTTACTTGACTCCATGTCACCACTCCAGTGCTGTCCCTGGCCCTAGTGTCGCTCCCATCACTTCCTAGTCTCACAGGAGAAACTGAGAACAGCGGAACCATAGGCTTCTGCTGCCGTGATTCAAACTCACATGAGGCTAGAGCGTGGAGCGATGTCTCCTTAGCACTTGGCTTGCTACAAAAGGCACCTGAATGAGGGGAGGAGCCTACAGCACCGGCAGGGACTGCAAGAACTCCAGGCAAACAGCTAAAATACTCAGTTGATAAATGCATGTTCCTTATAAGCATGTGTACAAGCAGGACACCTGATTGGCCTAGGTGCTGCCCCTTCCTCTCTGTGTGTGCTGCTGTGCAGAGGACTACAAGAGGGGGAACTTGAGTCAAATTAATTTATTTATACAAGTTTCCTTTAAAATATAGGAGGTATAATTTTCTTTGTAAAGTGTAGAATAACAACCAATAAAATATATATACAGTTGTGTTCAAAATTATTCAACCCCCAATGCTGTAAAGGGTTTTAGGGAATTTAGTGTACATTTGTAATTGTATTCAGAATGAAATCCTACAAGGACTTCTTAAAGAACCATATGCAACTAAAATGACATCAATTGGTTTTGTAATACAGTAGTAAATGTTTCTTTTGTGAATTCTTCATTGACACAATTATTCAACCCCTTAAAGACTACCACTCTGAAGCACAGAGGTTCATTGAAGTGTTTTCAATCAGGTATTGAAAACACCTGTGGATGCCAGGGAGCAGCAATAAAGCCTAATAAGCACCAATTAGGCAGCTTTAAAATGACTGTGATACTCAGCTCCTTCTAGACATTTACTGGTGTGGTTACAAACATGGTGAAGTCAAGAGAATGGTCCAGGAAGACAAGAGAAGAGGTGATTACTCTTCACAGGAAGGCAATGGCTATAAGAAGATTGCAAAGATGTTAAACATACCAAGAGACACCATAGGAAGCATCATTCACAAATTCAAGGCAAAGGGCACTGTTGAAACGCTACCTGGTCGTGGCAGAAAGAAGATGCTGACTTCGACTGCTGAAGCGTCGAGTGGAGAAAAGTCCCCGTGTGACTGCTGAGGAACTGAGAAAAGATTTGTCAGATGTGGGTACTGAAGTTTCTGCTCAGACAATACGGCGCACACTGCGTAATGAAGGCCTCCATGCCAGAACTCCCAGGCGCACCCCCTTGCTGTCTCCAAAGAATAAGAAGAGTCGACTGCAGTATGCCAAAAGTCATGTGGACAAACCACAGAAGTTTTGGGATAGTGTTCTGTGGACTGATGAAACAAAATTAGAACTGTTTGGGCCCATGGATCAACGCTATGTTTGGAGGAGGAAGAACAAGGCCTATGAAGAAAAGAACACCTTGCCTACTGTGAAGCATGGTGGGGGGTCAATCATGCTTTGGGGCTGTTTTGCTTCTGTAGGTACAGGGAAGCTTTAGCGTGTGCAAAGTACCATGAATTCTCTTCAGTACCAGGAGATATTGGATGACAATGTGATGCAGTCCGTCACAAACCTGAGGCTTGGGAGACGTTGGACCTTTCAACAGGACAATGATCCCAAGCATACCTCGAAGTCCACTAGAGCATGGTTGCAGATTAAAGGCTGAAACATTTTGGAGTGGCCATCACAGTCATCAGACTTAAATCCGATTGAGAACCCCTGGTGGGACTTAAAGAAAGCAGTTGCAGTGCACAAGCCTAAGAATGTGACTGAACTGGAGGCTTTTGCCCATGACGAATGGGCGAAGATACCCGTAGATTGCTGCAAGACACTTGTGTCAAGCTATGCTTCGCGTTTAAAAGCTGTTGTAACTGTAAAAGGATATTGTACTAAGTACTAAGATTGAATGTCACTTGGGGGTTGAATAAAACTGATAATGATGTGAGCACAGAAAAGACATTTGTGGTTATTTCATTATAAATGTTATGTTATATTTGTCTGACCTACACGTGCCTCTTTGATTTAATTGTAAGCAGGATGACTGAATTATCAAAATCAATGTCAAACTGGCCAAAACAATCAATTTCAGTGGGGGTTGAATAATTTTGAACACAACTGTATATACTGGGTAGGGACATTTCATCATCTCCCACTGGTAGCTATAAGTGCATTGGAGCAATTGGAGTAGGGGACTGGAGGGGAAACACTAAGAGCTTTAAGCCTCGTACACACTAGTAGTTTTTATTCGTTCAACCCAGCAGGGCTGAATGAAAAAAAACCTGACAGATTGGGAGGAGCCGCTGTACTAACGTTGAATAGTTTTATTGTGTTCTGACAGGGGACGTCCCCCCCCCCCCCCCGCCAGAGCACTTTGGTCAGCGCTCTCAGCCATTGGCTGCGAGCACTGATCAGGAGCCGATCTGCAGACCTTTTTTCGGTCATGCCCCTTCGACAGGCTTCTGTTGGACCGACTCCAGTACACACGTCCAGAATGTCGGCCGGTTTCTATTGAACCATTCGATCCAAAACGCCATGGTTCAGCAGATAAATGAGCAGATAAGTGTCAGTAAGCATTACATTGCCTCTTATCGATTCAGTTACTCTTCTCTGCACTTTCTCCAGTTCCCTGATATCCTTTTTGTGAACTGGTGCCCAAAATGAAGCCACAAATTGCAGGTGAGATCAATTCACTACATCCCCCCTGAGCACATTAAGTACCAGTTAGATTTTGTTAGACTCAGCGTTATACGTTATATGATTTTTCTTGTGAACAAACTGTCGACTATCTGTTTTTTTTTTAAAAATCTTTTGTATCTAATGAATTCTATTTATTTTATAACCTTTTGTAAATGTTTTCTGAACTCGAAGTACAGAGAAAGTCCAAATCCTTTGTGACCCCCTTTTCCCTTTCTTTTGGGGAAACAGTCTTCATCACCAACTCCTTGCAATTTCATATGGATGATGGTACCTCCTAATTGATTACCACAGAGGCTCACCCCTAACTTATCTCACCTGCGCACACTGGGAGCAATCTCCTCGACATGTTTTGTAGTTGTAATATGCTTCTTTAGGAGGGTTACTGTAGGAACGCTCTGAAATGCGACAATAGAGCATGAAAAAAAAAAAAAAAATATATATATATATATATATATACCAAAATCTACAATATGAAAGTCAATGGAAAAATTACTGTACAAAAAGGAAAACAAAGGGGGAAGGGGGAGAAAGAAAATGGGAAAATTTATGCTTACCATACAAAACGCATATACTGCCACAGTCCCCCACGTGGATATGGGGGACTGTGGTATATAAATGTTTAGATATTGAATATTGAGCTATAAAGATGTGAAAAAATATATGAACCACTTAGTAAAAATGAGAGGAAAGGGGAGGGGAAGGGAGAGGGAAAATGAAAAGGGGGGAGGAGAAGGGGAGAAAAAAAGGGGGAGAGAAGAGGTGGGGGAGAAGGGGGCAAGGGAAAAAGAGAAAGGAGAAAAAAAGGGGGGAGGGAAAAAGGGGGGAGGAGGGGGGTACACCTATATTCTTTGTCTTTTTCTTCTTCCCCCTGACTGTTGTTGTTTTACTTCTTATTACATTATCAGGTCAGTTTTCAACCAGTTAGATAGAAGGCTAACCCTGGCCCTTCCCTCTTCCCCTCCTCCCCCCCTCCTCCCCCCTTTATCCCTACTGATCAACTTCTGTTCAACTGCCCTGCCAGATAAAATCTGCTGGATCAGGGGCACAGGCAGAAGGCTGTAGTTCTCATTTGTGTATTCTGATAGCAGGGGAGTCTTTCTGCTGTCACAATTTATTAGCACAGCGGGGCATAGTCAAGTATTGATTCAGAAACTTGTAGGAGAGATATTTGAGAGAAACCAATGTCGGCAGCCTTCATGAAGGAAATGTTGTTTGCTGTTTTTTTTTAAATAAATATATACCTGCATTTACCTTTTTTTTTACTTTTTTTTTTTTAAATATCTGCCTGGAGTTTAGCTTTAAACCTATTCTCGCTGGCGGTATGCATATATGCGGCCTCTCAGCAGGTGAGCCTTAAGGGCAAGAGGCCACATATACTGTATGTGTACCAAAATTAAAACAGAGCTGTGCCGAGAGTATGTGCCCTGCTTGCTCCTGTCACAGGTACGGCAGCTAATGGAAAGCTCCCAATCTCTATTATTGATCAGGAGCTTTCTGATCATGTGACCGCTGTGACAGCAAATCACGGAGGTCACATGATCAGAAACCTTGCCCCGCCTCCCAGCATCAGAAACCTCTGGGAAGGCCTGGGAAGTGTGTGCGCCAAGGGGTTAAAAATAAACAATTCTGGGAATCTAGTAAAGTGAGCTGGTGACTTGCTATTTAATAAAGAATACTATTCTTTTTCTAAGGGAGAGTGAAACACAGCTCCAGATGAGTGTCTCACCATTACTGCACACTGATGGGTGCTGACTCTGTATGTCATAGGAATCCCAGAAGAAGAAAGCCTGGCTGGCCGCACTTCCATAAAATCACCTTTATTGACGCAGAAAATTCACAACGACAATCTACAATGCACAAATAGGGGGAAAAACATACAGCTAATGCGTTTCACGCCATTCTTGGCGCTAAATCACAGCTCAAGAATGGCATGAAGTGCGTTTGCTGTAGGCTATTCTTTTTCTAACTTTTGAAACAGGTCCAGTAAGGTCCCATACTAACGTTAATGCTCTCAGCCCCCGTTCACACTGGGTAGGTCGCCTTCCATAGAGAAGCTGCGGACCCGTTCTAATAGGAGCGACACAAGTTGCTCCGACTTAGAAAAAGGGTCCGGAGCTTCTTTGGGGCGACCCGGAGCGACCTGCATAGACTTCAATGTTATGAAGTCCATGCCGGCCATTCCGAGGTCGCGGGGCGAGCAGCGCGCCGCGACCTATGAGGTCGCCCGGCAAAGTAGCGTCGCCCCAGTGTGAGCGGGGCCTTATCTTGCAAGCAGCATCACAGTAGCGTATGGGTTTTAATCATTCAAATTGTCATCCAGCTTCTTCATTGACAGTAAAAATTTCCAAGCTGACATTAAGGGACTTGGGGAAGAACTAAGTGGTCAGAAACTACACAAGGAACCAGGAACATCATGTGACAGTAAAGATCTGGACCGGGGGGCATAATCATCAATGCAGATCAAGAAGAGAGTGGGGAAAAAAAGAAGGCATCTTTCACACACATCATTGATTGTGATGCCCGCTGAAGAGTGATCTATGCTAAGATCCTTTTTTAGGGTGCATTTGAGGCTCCTCACGTCCTGTTTTAGCCCTTTATTGTCACACTACTGTGCCAAAATGGTGCGCATTGCATGAGCGGTCTGGTGGCCCCATTGAACCTAGTGGAGGAGCTTGACAAGAAATATTGCTTGTCAAACTCTGAACCCTGAGTTAAAAATGCCACAGCCACAAAGCATCATGGCTGCGGCATGTGAATAGCCCCATCTGGCTGTTATTTTATAGTTCAGGTGGGCAGAGAGTGGGCAGTAAAAATGGGCAGCTGAGCTCACCCAAGTGCCCATCTGAAAGAGACTTAAAGTATAACTCCACTTTTGTTGAGAAAAAAACATTCCCCTCTGGGTGATCTCTGTACATTACAAGGATTTTAACAAATTTTGTTGCAGATTCTTACCTTTTGCTATTCTGAAGAAATCACTGTTTGTTTCTCTGTGCTGAGTGGGCCAAATGGGTGTGGTTTCATAATTATCTATCAGCTGTGGCAGCTGCCGAGCTCCGATGAGGAAAGCTGCTGGGCCTGCATCCCTTTAGACATGTTCCTATTGGGATTTTCTCACCCAAAATTACATTTTTGTTGCAGGGGATGCCAGAAATCTTGTATCTTAGGCAGTCTTCTGGGAAAATTGGTGAGCCAATCACACAAGCAGGAAATGTTTCTGGGGTGTGGTCAGTATACATTCTGTGTACAGAACAGCTCCAGGTAGCCATATTGCATTGCATTTTCAGAATATTACAAAAAGCTGCATATTAAAAAGGAAAGGTCATTTTTAATAACATTCAATTACAATATGATTTGTGTCGCAATTGTATTCGCTATGTTGTTTTTTCTTTATTTGCTATTTTTTTCCCCATGAAAGTGGAGTTCCCCCTAAAGGGTTCTGGAATATAGTGCAGAGCAGAGATTACATGCATATGTCGACACTGTATCGGAGACACAACCTTGGCCCTCTAAGGCAGTGGTTCTCAACTCCGGTCCTCAGGACCCACCAACAGGCCAGGTTTGCAAGATAACTGAAATACATCCCAGGTGATATAATTTGCTGTTCAGTGATTGCAGTATTCTATTCTGCATCTCCCCAAGGTAATACTTAAAAGCTGGCCTGTTAGTGGGTCTCGAGGACAGGAGTTGAGAACCACTGCTCTAAGGGCTTCTTCACATGTGTGACTGGGGGGCAGTAAAAGCAGGCGGTTGAGCAGCGGTTTTGTTTCTCCCCGACTGCCCACCTAAACAATAACATACAGCTGCCACTGCACTGATGTGCTTTGAGGCAAGATTTAAACAGCATGTCGCTTTTGGCAGGCAGTGCTGCTTTCGAATGTCACTAATGCAGTTTTATGGGGCTGCACCACAACTGCATGCAATGCACACAATTGTGGTGTGGTACTGCAGCAATTATTGTGTGAAATCAGGACATATTGCCTCCTTACTGCCTATCAAACACCTCTGAAAAGTGATCCAAGCATATATTCCTTGTCAGAGGACTGGCTGTACTTGTGAGCAAGCCTTATGGCTCATGCACACAGGACGTTTTTACGGCTGCTGTTAGGGGCGCCTGACACTTTTTTTTTTTTTGGCAGCAGCGTTGGCGTTTTTTAAATGTCCTGTAGATATCACAGATATCACAGAGATATACGGATGCTATATAAGACTTATTAGATACGGTTATACTTTTACCATCAGGCCGCTACAGGCTTAGTGCAATATTGATCCAATCTACTTGACAAATAATTTTGCATGTGCACAAATAGGCTTCATAGATCTATTTGCACATTACTCCACTCACGTCCGGATGTAACCATGTGACCTCTTTGTTCTTATATTGTCTTGTCTTTGCCTTACCCCTGTGTATCCATTCATATGTTTTGTTGTTTGTCGTGCTGGGAAGTATATAGTTGACCCTTGAGGTTGGTGTGTGTACACACTGTGCTGTCTATAATAGAATGTATAGTTTCTGCTCTTTGTAATAAATATGCACTTTAATCCACCATATACCGGTTTAACTTGCCTAGGTATTAACCTCTCCGTTATACCCTTGTGGGGCTTCATCCCCATTGGTATAACATTTTTTGTGTTTTTTTGCTAGTTGAGTAGATAAACTGTGTTTTTAAAATACTTTTATCATTTTATAATAATTTGTATGAATTGTACCTTCATTTTTGTGGGCTGCTGTCATTTTTTTGAGTGATTCTCAAAATGGAGCTACTGAGAAAAGGAGTTGCTCAACCAGCAAGCATCAGACCTGTCCTGAAGGCGTGAATCAGGTTTGCAGCTGTGCGGAAATATCTCCGGTCCTTGGTGAAAACATGTTGATACATAAGAATATACAGTAGGTTTTAGATCATTGCCGTAATTATTTAGGACATGTCACATGGAAACTTGATTGCACACTTCTGCCTGCAGGACAAAATGCCGAGCTCTGCTCCAATAGTGTGCTCCTAATTAAGTTCTGTGAGCAGTAATAGAGCAGCTTGTTAGGCGTTGAAGGACTGGCCCTTTAAGAACCAGTGATGCAAGTATCACAGGTGGTGTAATTAGCTTGTGCAGGAGGAGAGGGGGGTCAGCCTGCCTTTTGAAGATAAGTATCCCTGTTCATCTGCATTCCTTTTATTGTGTACATGAAATATAATATCAGAAATAGGAAATAAACATATACGATGGGTTAGTAACTTGTATACTGGCAGGGGACTGTAAAATGTGAGCGTTTCTTGAACATTTCAGTTGAAATAGTTATTGAATTACACCCTAGTCAAAGATCTGTATATACTCAGGGTAATTACCAAAGATTGGCGCACGGAAAATGTGCCAATGTCCACACTTAGCACTTGATGCACTAAGTTATAAATAAAAGTCTTGCATGACAATGTGTTAATTTGTTGCATTATAAGGAATATCTGTCCAGCCATACAAACCCATCTCTTCTCAGCCTCCTGCTATTTCTCACATTACTAGGAGCAATAATGTGCATTACAATAAGGCCTCTTGCACACAATACTCCTGTTTGAGCATCTACTTTTTCCAGACGCTTTTTTTTTTTTTATGTATTTGTGTGCATTGAGGCTTAAATTACTGACCAAGAATGCAGATTTTTTTATTTTGCTCTCGCTGAAGAATGCACAGCACTTGTTTACGCGCCTGTGTGCACAGGCACATTACAATTAATGGGCTGTATTTTAGCTCAGAAAAAAAATAAAAAACCTGTACTGAGCTTTTTCAAGCTGGGAGATACTCAAACAGGAATATCATGTGCAAGAGGCCTTAAGCAACCTATTCAACACATGGCAGCGGTATAAAAAAATAAAACTGAACCCCCCAACATTTTTTTTTTTATGCAGCACATCACAACACACAGCATGTGCATTGTGAGGCCCTTCTTGCAAGTTTTTTGGCACCTTCTAGACTTGTATGAGGTGCAACACAAGCCACAGTAAAATGTGTGCATTATTGCAGTATATAGGTCTAAGGCTCAGTTCACATATATGCGGTGCGGGAATCGTAGCAAATCCAGTGTGTTTCCCAAACTGCACAGGGGTGTCAATGTTAACTACACCCCTAAACGGTTTCCAAAACGCAGTGCGATTGGCAGAATTGGATCGCATAGGTGCTCAACTTGCACCACACAAATATCGCATGTGATTTGAATAGGAATGTGGTGTAATTCCGATACGGAAATGTCCCACACCGAATATAGGGGTTCTCAAAAAATTACAATATATAAAAAAGTTAATTTATTTCAGTAATTTAATAAAAAAAATGAAAACTCATTTTATAAAGCTGCGGTACACGGAGTGATATATTTAAAACATTTTATTTTTTTTTTTCATTTTGATGATTATGGCTTACAGCTAGTGAAAACCCAAATTTCAGTAACCCAGAAAATTAGAATATTACAGAAGACCAATAAAAAAATGATTTTTAGTACAGAAATGTTGGCTTACTGAAAAGTATATCTATGCATGGTGTAGTCAGGGTTCCTTTTGCATGAATTACTGCATCAATGAGCCATGACATGGAGGTGATCAGCCTGTGATACTGTTTAGGTGTTATGAAAGCCCAGTTTGCTTTTGATAGCAGCCTTCAGCTTGTCTGCATTTTTGGGTCTGGTGTCTCTCATCTTTCTCTTTACAATACCTCACAGATTCTCTATGGGATTTGGGTCAGAGGAGTTTGCTGGCCAATTCAGCACAGTGATACCGTGATCATTAATCCAGGTATTGTTATTTTGACAGTGTGGGCAGGTGCCAAGCCCCGCTAGAAAATGAAATCAGCATCTCCATAAAGCTGGTCAGCAGGGGGAAGCATGAAGTTCTCTAGAATTTCCTTCTAGAGGGCTGCGCTGACTCTGGACTTGATAAAATACAGTGGACCAACACCAGCAGATGACATGGCTCCCAAAATCATCACTGACAGTCTAAAATTTTGCATTTAATTTGGAAATCAAGGTAGGAAGAGTGGAGAGGCACAGAATCCAAGTTGCATAAGGTCCAGTGTGAAGTTTCCACAGTCCAGTGATGATTCTGGAAGCCATGTCATCTGCTGGTGTTGGTCCACTGTGTTTTATCAAGTTTAAAGTCAGCGCAGCCTTCTAGCAGGAAATTCTAGAGCACTTCATGCTTCCCTCTGCTGACCAGCTTTATGGAGATGCTAATTTCATTTTCCAGCAGGACTTGGCATCTGCCCACACAGCCAAAAGTGCCAATACCTGGTTTAATGATCATTGTATCACTGTGCTTGATTGACCAGAAAACTCGTCTGACCAAAACCCCATAGAGAATCTGTGGGGTATTGTCAAGAGGAAAATGAGACACCAGACACAAGAATGCAGACGAGCTGAAGGCAGCTATCAAAGTGACCTGGGCTTCCATAACACCACAGCAGTTTTCACTAGCTGTAAGCTATAATAATCAAAAAACAAAAAAAAAAAAAAAGAAATGCTTGAAATACACTGAACAAAATTAAGAATGCAACACTTTTTTTTTTTTTTTGGGCCCCCATTTTTCTTGAGCTAAACTCAAAGATCTAAGATTTTTTATGTACACGAAAGGACTATTTCTCTCAAATATTGTTTACAAACCTGTCAATAAAATGCACCTGTGATCATTGTCCATAACATACGCCAGCCCATACCATAACCCTACCGCCACCATGAGCCACTCGATCCACAACGTTGACATCAGCAAAGCGCTCACCCACACAACGCCATACACGCTGTCTGCCATCTGCCCTGTGTAAACCGATTGTTGCAGCAGCTGTCCGGATGGCTGGTCTCAGACGATTTTGGAGGTGAGGATGCTTAATGTGGAGGTCCTGGGCTGGTTTGGTTACACGTGGTCTGCAAGTGGGAGGCCGGTTGGATGTACTGCCAAATTCTCTGAAACGCCTTTGGAGACGGCTTATGGTAGAGAAATGAACATTCAATTTAGGGGCAACAGCTCTGGCGGACATTACATAGTTACATAGTTACATAGTTAGTGAGGTTGCAAAAAGACATCAGTCCATCCAGTTCAACCTATGATGTGTGTGTGTGTGTATTTGCTTTTAACTGTACGTTGTATACCCCTGTATGTTGTGGTCTTTAAGGTGCCCATCTAATAGTTTTTTGAAACTATCGATGCTCCCTGCTGATACGACTGCTTGTGGAAGAGAATTCCACATCCTTACCGCTCTCACAGTGAAGAACCTCTTACGCATTTTAAGGTTAAACCGCCCTTCCTCTAGTTTTAGTGAGTGGCCACGTGTCTTATTGTATTCCCTTACTCTGAATAGTTTGTTCCTTATGCTAGGGTCGCCAGTACAGTATTTGTACATTGATATCATATCCCCCCCCCTCAATCTTCTCTTCTCCAGAGAGTACAGGTTCAGTGCCTGTAGCCTCTCCTCATAGCTGATGTCCTCCATTCCCCTAATTATTTTTGTTGCCCTTCTCTGGACTCTCTCCAGTTCCAGCACATCCTTCCTGAGGACCGGTGCCCAGAACTGGACAGCATACTCCCAGATGTGGCCGGACCAGAGTCTTGTAGAGTGGAAGAATAATCTCTTTATTTCTGGAGTGATTCCCCTTTTTTATATATCCCAGTATTCTGTTGGCTTTACTTGCAGCGGCTTGGCATTGCATGCCACTGCCAAGCCTGTTGTCTACCAGTACCCCCAAGTCCTTTTCCATCCTAGACTCACCCAGAGGTTCCCCCCCTAGTGAGTAGCTTGCTTTCTGGTTTTTGGCCCCCAAGTGCATTACTTTACATTTATCAACATTAAACCTCATCTGCCATGTAGTTGCCCACCCCGTTATTTTGTTCAGGTCCGTTTGCAAGGTTTCTACATCCTGCATAGAAGATATTGGCATGCCTAGTTTGGTGTCATCTGCAAATACTGAGATTGTACTAGATATCCCCTCCTCTAGATCATTTATGAATAAATTAAACAGGATTGGTCCCGGGACCAAACCCTGAGGGACCCCACTTTCCACACCCGCCCAATCTGAGTACTCCCCATTAATCATCACCCTCTGGACTCTCCCCTGGAGCCAGTTCTCTATCCAGGTACTCACCTTATGGTCCATACCTACCTTCCTTAGTTTGTACAGTAAGCGTTTGTGGAGAACGGTGGCATTCTTGCAGTCAGCATGCCACTTGCACACTCCCTCAAAACTTGAGACATCTGTGGCATTGTGCTGTGTGATAAAACTGCACATTTTAGAGTGGCCTTTTATTGTGGCCAACCTAAGGCACACCTGTGCAATAATCATGCTGTCTAATCAGCATCTTGATATGCCACACCTGTGAGGTGGGTGAATTATCTCGGCAAAGGAGAAGTGCTCACTAACACAGATTTAGCCAGATTTGTGAACAATATTTGAGAGAAATAGGCCTTTTGTGTACATAGAAAAAGTCTTAGATCTTTGAGGTCAGCTCATGAAAAATGGGGGCAAAAACAAAATTGTTGCATTTTATAATTTTGTTCAGTGTATATCACTCTGTGTGTGACACATCTATATAAAACTAATCAGTTTTACTTTTTGAATTGATATACTGAAATAAAGTTTTAGATATTCACATTTTTTGAGATGCACCTGTATGTGAACCCAGCCTAAAGAACTAAGAGAGCTCCAGATAATATATAGTGGAAAATGACAGCCAGTAATTAACACATTACACTACTTTGTTGTCCTTTAAGAGTTATGGCTCCCTAAAACCTATACCTGGAGCACAGCACAAACCTTAGCCCAGTCTATGTGCTGCTATAATTTTTTTAATAGAGTTATCCTGGTTTACGTGCTGCTAATATTTTTATGGAATTTACCCGCTCTGTGTGCTGCTAATATTATTTAGGAAATGAGTTACTGCAAATGGTAGCCCAATAAATATGTTGCCATGACTAATTTCATTTAAAGTGATTGTAAGCCCCCTGTTCACACTGAGGCGACCTGTCAGGCGACCTGGTCGCCTGACAGGTCGCCTTCCATAGAGAAGCTGCGGACCCTTTCTAATAGGAGCGACACAAGTCGCTCCGACTTAGAAAAAGGGTCCGGAACTTCTTTGGGGCAACCCGGAGCGACCTGCATAGACTTCAATGTCATGAAGTCCGTGCCGGCCGCTCCAGGGTCGCGGGGCGAGCAGCGCGCCGCGACCTATGAGGTCGCCCGGCAAAGTCGGGTCGCTGCAATGTGAATGGGGCCTAAACCTCACACTTAAAAAAAAAAAAAAACAAACAAAGCACATCACACTTTTAGTGTGAACTAACCTGAATCCAAAGCATTGAGTCTGGTCCCTCCCTGATCTCTCCTCTCTCTGCTATCTGCATGACTTACTCCTAAGGCTTCATGTACACTAGCAGCTCCTAAACGTGAGTTTAGGATCTTAGGAGCTTTTGGCGTTTTTTTGCCAAAGCTTCTAAACTCCACTCCATAAAAGCCTATGTGTCAATGTACACGTAGGCTTTTAGCAGAGTTTAGAAGCTGGTGCGGTTAGGTGAGGTTCAACCTCCCTCTCTTGAATGAGGACGAACCGCTTTCAGGATAGGAATTTTTTGATGTTTTCCCAAGACCGCGGTACATGAAGCCTAATAGATTAAGTCGACACCTCAGCCTCCCAGGAGACTAACCATTCCCCCCTCCTCAACACACCACATACCTTTAGCTTTATGTTTCTCTGAGCCTCTAAAAGAGGGAGTGTCTCTTTCCTCCAATCAGCTCTCAGAGTACACTCAGCCCTGTGCTCTAGCTGTACAGTGCTTGTGACATCAGATCCCCCACCCCATGCTTTCTGCTGCTGAGAAAAATCCTTTTACTTGTGTGTTGTAGAAGGCTGCACAGGACAGATGACTACAGATAAACAGGTACAACTTATGTAGGAGGGTTTATTTAATCTCTGTGGTGTATAATCTAAGGCTAGTAGTCACTTTACTGGGTATATGTGAGGGTTTAAAACCACTTTATGTTTCAATGTTTTTTATTAGATTTTTTGTAAGAAAAAGATATAACAGCGCACAAGGAGCCAACATGGCTCAATCATTGTCTTTGAGGGCATTAAATATCACATAATACACGAAATACAATGGTGCCAATTCAGAAAATTACAATATCAAAAATGAGAAACCAATAAATCAGTAACAGGAACGGTAAGCTCAGGTTGGGCATCCAGCTAATGGAGCAAAAAAACATAGAGTCGTAGAGACAGTGCCCCCTCCATTGCATGCTAAAGGGCTGGAGGTCTGGGCCCGACCCCCCCCCCGGCGCCCCTGCGGGAACATACTGCGCCCTTGGGAGAGGACGGCCCCCAACCCCCATACCAGGCCCTCTACCAGTGGGGGGCGTAGCCTGTCATCCGTGCACTGTCAGATAGTACCAGAGAAAAAATAAGAAAAGAAGGAATAGGGGGAAAAGGGCAAGACAGGGAAGAAAGGAGACAACAGCAGAGGAGGGTGGCAGGAGTGGGAAGATAGGAAAGAGGAAAGAAACATCAGCGGTCAGTGGAAAAATAGAGGGTCGACACCCAGATCCCGCTCACTCCCTAAGGGGGAGATTTCCCCAACATCTCGTCCAAGGCTACCCATGCTCCCAACCGCCCCTATGAGGGGCTCGCCAGGTACCTTATCCAGGGGTCCCATGTTTTGTCAAACATACGCATCCTGTCATTCAACAACGCCACCATCCGTTCGTTTATCATGATCCAGGTCTGTTTGGCTTTTAAAAGCTCGAAAGGCACTACTGGGGTTCACCATGAACGGGCTATTGCTATTTTGGCGGCCGTGAACACGAAGGCGATAAGGCGCTTGGCGGGTTTAGTAGCCCCCTCCACCGGTTTACCCAAAAGGGCATTTTGGGGATCCTTTATCAAGTTGACTTGGGTCAAGGAGTAAACAAAATTATAGACCCGGATCCAAAACCGTCGGACTTTTGGACAAGTCCACCACGTGTGGAGCACCGTGCCCGCCTGTCCGCATCCCCGAAAACAGTTGGGGGATGCGGTGCTCACCGCCGCCGCCAGCCTGACCGGAACCATGTACCAACGCAAAAATACCTTGAAGTTTGCTTCTATCAGGGAAGTGTTGAGTATGGATCTAGAATTAAACTGCGCTAAAGTGTTCCATTCCGCCCGGTCCAGAGATTCTCCCAGATCCTCCTCCCAGCATAGCATATACGTTAATTTACTATCGTCTCCATGGAGTATATTATAAATTGTTGATATATAGTTTTTTTGTTTGTCAAGTGTGCGGCAAAGGTACTCCATAGGTGTGGAGGTAGAGATGTCGCTCTTACGCTTGAGGGAGGCCACGAAATGGGAGATCTGGGCGTAGCGAAAGTACTCCCCCTCAGGGAGGGAATACTTCTCCTGCAATTGGGACTTGGTAAGTAGTCCCCGGTGGTCGCATAAATCTGCCAACCTGAGAAGCCCCTTATTCGTCCACCATTCAAATGCCACAGGGGTTAGGCCCGGCGGGAACAAAGGGTTGCCCAGCAGGGGTGCTAGCGGAGCATGGAGGGACTTAAAGGAGTGTCTGCCCGACAGCCTATCCCAAACCCCCAGGGAAAGGGAGAGGGCAGGACAGAGCACTCCCGGCCTTTCCCTGGCCCTTAACCACAACGCGTGGTGGACCGGAACCCCCAGGTGGGTCGCCTCCATGTGCATCCAGATCGGGAGAGGGTCCCGGGAGTGGAAGCGTACCAGATGGGCCAGTTGGGCTGCGTAGTAATATTTTCCCAACTCCAGGACCCCCAATCCCCCCCTGAGTTTAGGGGTAAAAAGAGTCCGTCTGTTGACTCTGGGCCTCTTGTCCCCCCAAATAAACCTAATAACCGTCCCCTGAAAATCTTTAAGATCAGTCATATTAAGCATTATGGGTAGTGTGCGAAACAGGTACAATAATCTAGGCAATATGTTCATTTTTACCGAATTCAACCTACCGAACCACGACGGGGGGCTAACAGACCAAGCAGCAAGATCTTCCCGTAGTTTTTTGTATAGAGGCGGGTAGTTACATATATAAAGTGTAGTTATCGAAGCCGTGAGATGGATCCCAAGATATGGCAGTGACCTTTCCTGCCATGCGAACGGAAAATTGTCTCTGAGGGCAGACAGGGTGTTGATGTCCAGTGTTAGGTTCAGGGCCCGAGACTTAGAGGAGTTAATTTGAAGACCAGAGATGGACGCAAATACTTCCATGTCCTTAAGCAAATTGGGAATAGAAATCAGTGGGGCCGAGAGATACATCAGGATGTCGTCCGCAAACAGGGCGCACTTATGCTCCACCCCCCCACATTGTATGCCCTTGATGTCTGGGTTAGAGCGCAATTTGATGGCTAATGGTTCCAGGGCTAAAATAAATAAGAGCGGGGATAGGGGACACCCCTGTCTGGTACCCCTCCTAATGTTCAGAAAAGGGGATCCGTAACCCTTGATAGACAATTTCGCAACCGGGTCGCTGTATAGTGTACGGACGAGGGATAGAAAGCGTTGTCCAAAGCCAAAGCGCTCCAATGTCAGCAGAAGATATTCCCAGGACAGGGAGTCAAAGGCCTTGTGTAGGTCAAGGGATAACAGCATACCCTTCCTGGGACCCATACTATCCCAATTAGATTGGAGAGCTGAGATCACGTCTATTGCACGGCGGGTCTGGTCGGGCGCCTGCCGGCCCTGCACAAAGCCGGCCTGGTCCGGATGTATGTATTCCGCTAAGAAGGTGTTGAGCCTAGTTGCCAGCACCTTCGCCATGATTTTGAGATCGACATTGATGAGCGATATTGGCCTGTAATTAAGACAGTCCCCATGGTCTTTGCCCGGTTTCGGCAGCACATGGATATACGCGTTGTTTTCATACGTCAGGATAGGGGTTCCTGTTCTAATGGAATTAAAGTAGGAGCAGAGATGGGGGGTCAGAATCTCATGAAATTTTTTATAGTAATGGCCAGAGAAACCGTCCGGGCCCGGCGCTTTATTAGGGTTGATGGATTTAATGGCTGCCAGTATTTCAGTGGCAGAGAACTCTCTATCCATGATCTCCGAATGGGGGGAGGAAAGTCTGGGGAGGGAGATGTCCTGAAAAAAGGCTGTTACCGCGGGCTGTCTAAGCGGTTGCGGTTGAGAATAGAGTTTAGTATAAAAATGGTAGAATTCGTTGACTACCAGTTGGGGGTCCTGCGACCGGAGACCAGACCGGAGTCTCAATTTTGGGAGTGCCGGGGAGTAGAGTCTCGGGGCCAGCTTACGAGCCAAAAGCGTATGTGGTTTGTCCCCTAGCGTATAATAGCGATTTCTCGACCAGCGAATGGACTTTTCCGCTCTGGTGGTCAAGCTAAAATTAAGGGCTACCCTCGCAGCGTCAATTTTGTGCCTGATATCCACCCCCGGATTCCCTTTCTGCTCCCTTAGGAGGTCCCGCAGCTCTGCATCCTGACGCGTTATCTCCCCGTCGCGTTCCCTCTTTTTCCGGGAGGCTATCTGGATCAGCTTTCCTCTGATCGTCGCTTTATGCGCTGCCCATACTACGGTCGGGGAAGTGTCGGCTGTCGGGTTGTCGAGAAAATATTGGTTCAAGCAGTCGGTTACTTCCTTAAGAATAAGGGGGTCGTTCAGTAGGGAGGCGTTGAGCCTCCAGGAGGAAAATTTAGGTTTAGTCCATAAGTCAGAGACAGTCATCGCTACTGGGGAGTGGTCGGACCACGGGGTGGGAATTATTTGCGTCTTCAGTACAAACGGAAGGAGAGCCGACAACGCAAAGAGGTGGTCTATGCGGGCATATGTCTTATGCGCATGGGAGTAGTGGGTGAAGTCGCGTGTCGTGGGGTGGTCATTTCTCCACACATCCACCAAGCCCGTGGAGTGCAGTAAACGAGCCAATTTAACCCCCAGACGCGGGGCATGTTTCAGAGAGGTACGCAAGGCGTCTGATCTATCCATGACCTGGTCCAAGGGGACATTACTGTCCCCCCCAAATACTACATGTCCAGTTGCACGCGGCATCACCACGCTCAACATGTCCTGAAAGAATTGTATTTGCCCCACATTCGGAGCATAGTATGAGACAAAGGTTACGTCATGCTCGTTTATTTTGCCCTGGACCATTAGGTATCGCCCCTCCCTGTCCCTGATCACCTCTTTGGGCGTGAACGGGACTCTCTTGGCTATACAGACCGCCACCCCCCGTTTTTTATCTTCGCTATTGGACATATAGCAGGTGGGAAATTTAGCGCTAAGTCTTTTGGGCGCAGAAGTGCGAGAGAAGTGGGTCTCTTGCAGGAGGAGGACATCAATTCCCTGTTTGTGATAAAATTGAAAGGCTTTCGTTCGCTTCACCGGTGCGTTAAGGCCCTGGACATTATGCGTCAAAATTTTAAAATTACTTGGCAAGGGGTTCGTCATTGTGGCTCGGTAGGTTGTACTCGCCTGAACGTCATGGAGAATGATCCACCTCTCCTCCCTGTCTTCGGGAGTCCCTGGATCGAGTTGAGGGTGCCTGGGTGTCGATTAGCCACCATGTTGGGGGGGAAAAAGAGAGAGGGGTTAGAAGAAATACAGAATAGTAGAAAAAGGAACACAAAAGAACAAAGAGTCCCCCGCCTTCCCCCCCGTCGCCCATATGGCGGGAGGGGGGGGGGGCGGAGGATATGCTTGCGATTCCAACACAATATGCATCATGAGCTGGTTGCGGGGTCCAGTTCCCCATAAGTATTCGCGAGGTTGCCCACCGCACATAGCCGTGAGCAAGGTCGCAGAGGGTGGCATGCGGAAACAACCCGACTCGCTTCAATCCATGCCATAGAATCATTTAACTGTAAGGGAAAACACAGTAACACAATAAAACGACCATTTCACAAATCATAGGTCCAATCCAGTGGGAGACCCACGTGTCCCTAGATAACCCTCTGTCACCGGCCAACCTCAACATGGCCAACCGGCAGAAAGAGAGAAGAAAAAAAAAAATAAAAATAAAAGGGGGGGGGGCCCCTTCCCCAACTTTTCCACTCCAGCAGGAGTCGTAGCTCTACATCTCACAGGGTGGGGAGGACGTAGCGTCTATGTCCCAACAGCAGTGTCCGGAGATCATTGAAATCCAAAGTTGGTCCCAATCAAAAAGAAGTAGAGTGGAAACCCTCGAGTTCAGGGAGCCTAAGTTCTCAGTGAGGGCTTACAGCAGGAACTCTCCGGTGTAGTGGGGCTGACAGATCAACAGCCGTTTAGCCTAGTCCACAGTCAGGGTTCAGCCAAAAACAGAAGGCAGATGAGGACATGAAAAAAACAAAACATGTTGGTCCCCAATCAAAAAAAAAACAAGCAAAGTGAAGCAACTTGGCCGCAGCGTCTCACGGCGGGGTGCGTGACTTAGTATTACCCCTCTTGGCCGGCTGTGACCACAAAGGCGACAGTGGTCGCGAAGGCTCCTCCGGGGATCCCCGCGGGGACCTGGCCGGGGGGGCATCCCGTGAAATGATGCCCAGATCCAGAAGGACATCCTCGCCCTCATGAAAATTGGAGAAGGAGTAGGATCTCCCCTTAAATGAAAAAGACAGTCTGAAAGGATAAGACCAGCGATACTTAATCTGGCGGTTAATCAGATGAGTCAGTAGCGGTTTCAGAGTGCGTCTTTTTTGTATAGTTGCCTGAGATATGTCGGCGAACAACTGCACGGGGTGGTCGAGTAGAGTGACATCATTGCGGTAGCGGGCTGCTGCCATGACTTTTTCCTTGATCCTATAAAAATGGGGTTTCACAATGACATCACGTGGCAACCCATCAGAGCGCGGTGCCGTCAGGGCCCGATGGAAGCGATCAAGCTCCAGGTGGTGCGGGGAGATTTCCGGAATGAGATCAGTCATTAGAGTGTGGATAGCCGGTTCAAGATCAGTAACCGACTCAGGAAGGCCTCTGATTCGAAAATTATATCTGCGAGATCTGTTTTCAAGATCCTCAATTTTTGCCTGGGCTTCAACCAATTGATCCTGAAGTGTGACAATCAGCTTATGATTTTGGTTAACTCTTTTAACAGTCCCATCCATTTTAGATTCTATAGATTCCAGCCTTCCTCCAATTTCCTGAAAGTCCCCCTTCATGCCTGCAGCAATGGTGGCACAGGCCTTGGAAAGCTCCTGTTGCAGCAGGGCCGAAAATCTGGCAATGAGCACAGAGTCCCCAGAATATGAGGGCTGGGGAGGAGGGGGGAGGGCTGCAGAGCTGCCCTGGCTCAGGGCTAACTCCGCGATGTCCGCCATCTGTCTGTCCAAGGAAGATGTCGGGGAAGGAACCCCCTCTACCTCCCCATCTAGTGAGGCCTGGTATGGGGAGAAGCCATGGGATGTGGCCTGTGGGGATTGGGATCCGGTCCCTTGGGAGGAGAAGGGATCTCTCACCTCTGCCATCCCGGAGATCACAGGTGATGGGTGCCCCGCTCCGCTGGGGGATGCTGTAGTGGTGGTCCCCAGCTTCGGGGAGGCTGGTGGCTTGGCGCTGCTGTTGGGAAGCGGGCCGCCTCGTGCAGCCGAGCCGCGGGTCGCGGCCATCTTGGATCGCTGTGAAGGCTGAGGCTGGCTTGGAGACGACAGGCGCTGTTTGCCGGGAGGATATGCCGGCGTGGACTGCTTTTTTTTGCTCCCTCCTGGGTTCCTGCGGTGCATCTCACCCTCGCCTATGCTCCGCTGCTGCCCGTGGGTCCGATCTCCAGCTTCTACCGCCTGTTTTAGCTGTGAAGACGGCGGGTTGCGCGGAGCTCGGTCAGATCATGTCCTGACTCGGCGCCGCGCGCATGCGCACTTGGTTTACAACCACTTTAAAGTCCAAACGAACCCTCAACATTTCTTGCAATAATACAACCAGGCTGCTTATACAGTAATAGGCAAGGCTTAAAATAGAACTTAAGGCAAAACTTTTAAGTTTTGGATAGGGAAGTTTACAACCCTGTCAGGATTTTTCTTTGCCATTTGTCATCTGCCAAACTCTATCAATCTCTTGCAGTGTACCAATGAAAACTCTATGGAGAACATTGATGACATACAGTAGCCTTCCCAGGAGACATCTGTAAGACACTGGCTACATCATCAGTGCCTCACTATTCCAGGACATGGGATTTGATTCTGTGTAAGCTACTTAATAAATATTTGATTTAAAAATGACTTCCAGATATTTTGGGAGCTGCATGAACCAGGAATTGTTAGCAGGGGAAGGGAATCCGCTTTTAGCCTTTGATTGGACAGTAAGGCTGGGTTCACAGCAAGGGTTTGGTGGGTCCCTCTTCCACGTTTCAGGTCTGATTTTGGTCCGAATTTTTGCCTGAATTTAGACCTAAAATGGACCAGAAGGTGCACAGGACTCCTGTTCAATTTGCTCCACAGCCGTTCCCGGAGCTGTGTGAACTGACTCAATTGAGAGCCGGTCACAGGCTCCTGACCTGCGAATTGGATGCGGGGAAATCAGTATCCAATTCCCATAAAGGTGGACCTAGCCTTAAGGAAATACAGCAGCGCAGTGATGAATCAACCTTTTGATCACTCTGTTATCCCCTCCTTTCAGAATGTTTCTTACCTGCTCTTACGCACTGGAGAAAAGCTTATTGCCCTAAGGGGGTTCCCCTCCTTTTTCCAGTATGAGTCTTGCTTTACAGGGGAATAAAGTAGGCTGCTACTAAGACACCTTTTAGATACGAACACTGATCACATTTAAAAATTCAGTTTTTAATGCAGCGCAATATTTATAGAGTGAAATTATAATTTTATTAAAGAATAGATAGATAACCATTAGAGGAGAGACTAGGGGATGGCTTAACCGCTATCCCACACTTTGGTATGTATAGCAGGCATCTACAGTGGAAGTACCATAATTCCAAGTAAGGTAGAGTACAGTTAACTAGCCTAAGCCAGTATAGCGCTATCCCGAGCCGCTAAGTAGATTGCCCAGATCCTTTTTGCCAGTAGTTTCCTCACAGCAAACACACAGTTCCAATCACTCTTCAGGTTCATTAATCAGTCTAGGGGTACACTTTTGCTGATGCTTTAGTAGGAACTTAGATAAGTGGTGAGTAATGGTAGGATACTACAGCAACCCAGTAACAATTTAAAAACACTCAACTTTCTTGTCCTTGTAGAACTGTAAGTCCTTGCATAAGAAAATGATTTACTGAGCTTTGTAGTAGCAACTTGAGGAGATTATTCTTCCTCTCTGGACAGTCCAAGTAAAGACCTTTCACTAAAAATTAAATAGACTGAGCTCTATTCACAGTCTCTAGTAGGGATGAGCTTCGAGTTCAAATCGAACGTAAGTTTGACTTGAACATCAGGTGTTCGTTCGTTCGTTCGCAGAACAACGAACAAACGGGGCCGTTCGCAGGAAATTTGCCCACCATAATGCAATGCTTGTGATTGGCCAAAGCATGCACCTTGACCTGTATGCTTTCACCAATCACAGCACAATGTCCTGTCAAAGCCCTAAATGGCCAAAGGCAGGGTGCCCTTAGCCAATCATGGCGGCTCAGGGGCTAAGTCCACGCCCCACACTATATAAGGCTGCTTACATGGCAGCCTTGTGTAGTGTTAGGAGTGGAGATTAGGCAGGGTAGTTAGTGGAGTGTGCGGTTTATATATTAATAGATCAGCCAGTGTGGTAGATATATATATTTATCAGCTATTGTGGGAGATAGTGGAGTATATACAGGTCCCTCTCAAAAAATTAGCATATTGTGATAAAGTTCATTATTTTCTGTAATGTACTGATAAACATTAGACTTTCATATATTTTAGATTCATTACACACAACTGAAGTAGTGCAAGCCTTTTATTGTTTTAATATTGATGATTTTGGCATACAGCTCGTGAAAACCCAAGATTTCTATCTCAAAAAATTAGCATATCATGAAAAGGTTCTCTAAACGAGCTATTAACCTAATCATCTGAATCAACTAATTAACTCTAAACACCTGAAAAAGATTCCTGAGGCTTTTAAAAACTCCCAGCCTGGTTCATTACTCAAAACTGCAATCATGGGTAAGACTGCCGACCTGACTGCTGTCCAGAAGGCCATCATTGACACCCTCAAGCAAGAGGGTAAGACACAGAAAGAAATTTCTGAACGAATAGGCTGTTCCCAGAGTGCTGTATCAAGGCACCTCAGTGGGAAGTCTGTGGGAAGGAAAAAGTGTGGCAGAAAACGCTGCACAACGAGAAGAGGTGACCGGACCCTGAGGAAGACTGGGGAGATCGAAATGCCAAAATGCCTAAAGTCCAGTGTCAAGTACCCACAGTCAGTGATGGTCTGGAGTGCCATGTCAGCTGCTGGTGTTGGTCCACTGTGTTTTATCAAGGGCAGGGTCAATGCAGCTAGCTATCAGGAGATTTTGGAGCACTTCATGCTTCCATCTGCTGAAAAGCTTTATGGAGATGAAGATTTAATTTTTCAGCACGACCTGGCACCTGCTCACAGTGCCAAAACCACTGGTAAATGGTTTACTGACCATGGTATTACTGTGCTCAATTGGCCTGCCAACTCTCCTGACCTGAACCCCATAGAGAATCTGTGGGATGTTGTGAAGAGAAAGTTGAGAGACGCAAGACCCAACACTCTGGATGAGCTCAAGGCCGCTATCGAAGCATCCTGGGCCTCCATAACACCTCAGCAGTGCCACAGGCTGATTGCCTCCATGCCACGCCGCATTGAAGCAGTCATTTCTGCAAAAGGATTCCCGACCAAGTATTGAGTGCATAACTGAACATAATTTTTTGAAGGTTGACTTTTTTTGTATTAAAAACACTTTTCTTTTATTGGTCGGATGAAATATGCTAATTTTTTGACATAGGAATTTTGGGTTTTCATGAGCTGTATGCCAAAATCATCAATATTAAAACAATAAAAGGCTTGCACTACTTCAGTTCTGTGTAATGAATCTAAAATATATGAAAGTCTAATGTTTATCAGTACATTACAGAAAATAATGAACTTTATCACAATATGCTAATTTTTTGAGAGGGACCTGTATGTATATTTTTTGCTGTAAAAAAAAAAAAAAAAAACATTTAGGTTAACTTTTTCAATTGCAATACTTTTGTTATGACATTGTCCATGTGCTGGGACTATTTGTGCACAGCTAGTACATCTTTTGTGGCTGCAAATATGACCTAAAGGTTTTCAAAGTTCGCCTCCTATTAAAGTCAATGGGGCCCGCTGTGAACTCGCGGTTCGCAGACTTTTTAGAAAATTTGCGGCTGGCGTTTGCGAACCGCCCCGCCCAATGTTCGTCCATCACTAGTGTTCGGCTCATCATCATCAGGCGCTCTTCCTTCTGCTCCAGACGTGGGTGCTTTTTGGTTAGTGGTGAACCAGCACCAATAATATTAAGGGCATAATTGCTGTACCCCCTTGTGCATCTCAGGTGCTCTTCCTTCTGCTCCAGACGTGGGTGTTTTTTTGGTTGGTGGTGAACCAGCACCAATAAAATTAGGGGCATAATTGCTGAACCCCCTTCTGCATCTCAGGCGCTCTTCCTTCTGCTCCATATGTGGGTGTTTTTTTCTGTGGTAAACCAGCACCAATAATATTAGAGATGTAATTGCTCTACCCCCTTGTGCATCTCAGGCGCTCTTCCTTCTGCTCCAGACGTGGGTGGGTTTTTTTTGGTGGTAAAGTAGCACCAATAATATTTGAGGCATAACTGCTATACCCCTTGTGCATCTCAGGTGCTATTCCTTCTGCCTGCGCAGTTTTTTTTTTTTTTTTTGGGCTTTATTCATTTTTTCTTTATTAATTAAAAAATATAATAAAACGGTTTATTGTGCACGAAGCACAGAAGTATTGCACTCAAGCACCATATTCTCTTTCCACACTCTATACTAAAAAATTATAAAAATCCCCCCCAGAAATTAAGGCATCGTTCAGCCAAAGGAGGAGAGGTGGAGAAGGCGGCCGGCTGACCAATGCCTTCAACCAATTCTTTAGTCCTAAACGCCCAGGGCTGTTAGGTTTAAGCAACCACCGGCAGCGTCTCTATTATATGGTGCAGAATTATCTAGGGGCAAGAGCAGACTTGGAGACCTTTCCAACTGAGCATCCACTGGGTTACTGGGTCTTGAGGATGGACCACTGGCCAGAACTTGCTAAATATGCAATCGAGCTACTGGCCTGTCCTGCTTCCAGCGTGCTTTCTGAACGGACATTCAGTGCTGCTGGAGGTTTTGTGACGGACAAAAGAGTGCGTCTGTCTACAGACTCTGTTGTAGAGGAAAAAGTGACCGTAATGTGGTAATGAGTAAGCGACATTCTTATTCGTGAAACGCGTCTACCTTTTTGTCCCATGTCTCAGTTTGATTTTTTGATGTTTGTTTGATGTAGAATAAATCACTCCCTTTTTGATTTCAACCTCGGAGTGCGGTCACTTTTTCCTCTACAATCTAGTTACCGGATGACGGATCCGACCAGCACCTGATACTGCCTCACCTAGAGCGGTCACATCCAAGTTTGGAATACAGAATCTGTTGACCAGCTGACTTTTATTAAAATGAATCAGTCCTGGATCAACAGCAGCTATTAAGCCCCTGATGCTGCTTTAACTGATTGAATTTGCTAGGGGTCTGACATCCCTTGAAGACTGCATATGCTGCCTATCCTATTCCTCAATCTTTATAATGCTAACTTCCAACACATTTTTTGGTTTAGGGCACCACCAACACCCAAGGCCTATTTTTTCTGCATTTGTATGACAGGTGCATGCAATTTCAATTTCTTATATAATTTTTTAAAGCAGGGCTCATTCCTGTGCCTAGCAAGAGTAACTGCAGAGGTTTGCGGTGTTCAGGCACCACCAACACCCAAGGCCCAATTTTTCTTCACCTATATGACAAGTACATGCGATTTCAAATTTGTATCAAATTTTCAACAGCAGGGCTTGTTTCTGCGCCCTGCGAGTTTTTATTTATAATTTTGGCGTACCAGATCCAAATACACACCAGACCCGAAGGGACTGGGGGGGATCCTACGCCTTTTTTTTTTTTATTTATATTGCGGGGAGCCGACAATACATTACAGCCGCGAACAAGTTTAAATGACATTTTTTCCTTTAGAAATGTCAGTATTGCTGTAGCAAGATCTATACATCGTACAAATGTGCCACTTTGCAGGCACATTAAGGGGACCCCCAGACACGATATTTAAAGGATTTTTTCATTTTTATTGTTTCACTTCAAAATGTTTGCATTGGTATATGTCCCCCAGGTCAGTACCCAGACCCCCATACACTTTTTTGGGGCAATAGCTTGCATTTAAGCCTTTAAAATTAGGACTTTTGATTTTTCAGGTTCGAGTCCCATAGACTTTAATGGAGTTTGAATGTTTGAACAAACTTTTCCCCCGTTCGTGGTGTTCTGGTTCGAACCAAAAAGGTGGGTGTTTGGCCCATCCCTAGTCTCTAGGATTGCTCTCACCAGTTTGTACTCACAAATGTCCTTAGAAAATCTATTGCCTCTATTAATATCCTCAAGACTCTTTCATACTGTGGTACCAGACTAGTTTCTAGCAACCCCCCTAGGCTGTGATCTCCTCTTCAGGTAAGAAGGTTTCAGGTTATTTATAAAGACTCCCAGTCACCACCTGGGCACCTGTCCCCAGGGATTGGCAAAGGCTGTGTGAATATTCAGCTTCTGATTAGACTCTTCCTGCCCACTAACTTACAGAACATTTCTAAACCAGCCAGGGGTAAGAAGTCAATCCTGCAGCCACTGAAACACTGAACAGACCATACCAATTAACACAGCCACACCAATAACAGTGAGCCAAAACTAAATTTACCTAACAACGAAATGCAGCTCCACTGGATACAGTGAGACAAAACTAAATGTACCTAAACCTAGCACCTGCCTAGGAGGAAAGCCACACCAAGGAGCCAAAATTGAGGACTTTGGCACAATCAAGCATATAGCAAGGTATATTCTTGTACTTAAAATAATCCATGTAGAAGGGTTTAAAACTCAGCAATCTTTTTTGGTGTGAATTCCTGCCACAGTGTGAGTTTAGGAAATGGATATGGATATGTCCGTGTTTTGCTGGAGGCCTGCAGTCTATGTGAATACAAAGGTGTGCAGGATCAATAAAATCCAAACCTAAGGATAGCTCAGGGATCCCATTTTGGAGACAGGGCCCATTCAGGAGGCCTACTAAAGACTGCACCCTATGTTGGAGTGGGGGATTCCTTGCTAAAGAACTGGGAAAGTCAGGACAGCTAAAGAGGTCTGGGGGACTGAGAAGGTTGAGACGGCTAGCCATTCCTGAGGGCTGGAGGGGGTCTGGAAGTCTCTAGCAGAGTTTGTAAGTTGAGGGAGGGGGTCTGCCTCCTGTTTTAGAGGCCAGGTGTGGGCCTGTGCAGTGAGGTGCTGCAACTAAGACTGAGTAAGACTTAAGAGCCAGAAAGTTGGAAGCTAAGACCAGCAGTGATGCTAACACATAGCCAGGTGGCTCAGTATTTCACTTATTGCATTTTTGCTGGAAAATAACCCTTGCTTGGGCAAAATGGCCATTTGTGAACTTTTAGTTTTGTTTCTTTTATTAAAAGTGGGCTCCCATGCCCTTAAACTGCTGTTTGGACTGACATGACTCGCAAAAACATGCATCTACCACATGAGGTAATTACCCCCCAGATCACAACCTGTAATATACAAACCTCAATGTGGTATTCTCTGATATAGTGGGAAATACATTTGTTGATTCAAGTCAATATCATCTAGAGATGATATGCAGTTCCTAAAGCATCATAATATAAATACACAGCCTTCTGGCACCAGTTCTAGTTAGTGAACTATACATATCTCCAATAATTTGTTTAGCTGGGTCCTGTTTAATATAGTCTACAGCAGAATTCTATTAGTATGATATTCAAGTATAGGAATTGGAAAGACATAGCATGCCTTATTTGAAATCAATCCTTATATTTAGTAACTGCTTATCTCCTTTATTGGCAGTAGCCTCAACCACGTTCTTTCTGTAGCTGGTGACCAGACTTGTACAGCAGGTATTTTGGCACATTTCTATATGTTTTAGAAATCTCTTGCAAAGCACACCTTTTAGCAATATTAAAATCAGTGACCTTGACATGAATTCTGTTTGATTCTTGTTGATTAACTGTTACATGGAGATTTGTAATCATGTATGTAGGTGGGGTGCAGTGGCAATAATTCACATGGTGAGGTGCAATATAAAACTTGTATTTAAGTAATGCAGCAACAATTCACAACAAACCCGGTGGGACAGCTACCCAGGCCTGCACACTAAGTTTCCAAAAATGTGAAGAAGTAGGTCCCAGCCAAACCAACAACATCTGTAAGGGGACAGAATGTGGCTTGACCTTCTTGTGCTCAATCAGGAAGGTATTCAGAGAGATGTGACCCTATGATTTTCCTTGTCAGGAAACTTTCCTTATCAGTATTACTGTCCCTAACAGCGGCCAGGGTCTTAAACACTTAAGATGGCCACCAGAATCACATGGGTGGCTAGCATCTAATGACTTGAGCATGCATGATGTTAAAAAACCCATGGAATACTGCAAGGAATCTTCAGACTAAAAATGATTCACCCTGTGCAAACAAATGTGAATGGACTCTTACCAGATGTCACATAAACAATCGCTTAAAGGAAGGGTTAAAGATGGACGGAATCCTGAGGCAGGATTCTTTAAGGAACACCTATTCTTGGATAAACGGAGGAATCGAGACGTCCATCTTTAACCCTTCCTTTAAGCGATTGTTTATGTGACATCTGGTAAGAGTCCATTCACATTTGTTTGCACGGGGTGAATGATTTTTAGTCTGAAGATTCCTTGCAGTATTCCATGGGTTTTTTTAACAGCATGCATGCTCAAGTCATTAGTCGGTAAGGGTCCTTCATAATTTGGTGAAACGAGGGACCTGTGTATTCAGCACCTGCAACCTGATTTATGAGCACTTCACCATTAAGAACATTTATTTGCACCTATTTTTTGGACTTTATTTGGAAGTTTTTGCATTTGTCAACTTCCTGTTCCTTTCAATAGAGACTTTCACATATTGGTGTACTGCACATGTCACATTTGGTTGTGTTATTAGTTGTGTTTTTGTTTGTGGATATACACCCTATTTTATTTAGTACATATTTATATCAAGCGCACCTTATACCATTTTTCCATATCTTGAACATTACTCTGCTTTGCCGACCCTAGCTCCTCGGCGCCAGTCTTTCCCACAGTAAAATTCAATAAAAAAAAATTAAATGGTAAAAAATAATAAAAAATCAAATAATAAATATAAAAACTACTGACACCATTCACTGCCTCACTCACTGACACCATCCACTCTCCTACAGACACTGTCCACTCTCCTACAGAGACACTCCTTTAAGGTTGGCTAAGTTTGTATTTTTAATTGCATATCTTTTTATTATATTTTTCTAAGTTTTTCTTACTATTTAGTTAGGTCTTGCTAGTTAATGTCTTAAAAAAAAAAAAGGGCACCGAACATCGGTGATCTTTTGATCTCTTTATATTGTTAAGGTAGATCTCAACCTCTCAAAGGTTGCCTACCCCTGACTTAAGGGAACGAAAACTTGACATTAAAGACTATAGAGAAAATACTGTACTGTTATAAAGCAATGTACCCAATAATAACCTAATATAAATAAACCGCAGACATCATGTTCATATTATAGGTTGTCTCTTCAAAGCTCATCTTACTTCATCTGTGAGTTTTATTTTTTGAAGAAATTTGATGCACCCTACCTACATGTAGTGATGAGCCGAACACCCCCCAGTTCGTTTCGCACCAGAACACCGCAAACAGAGGAAAAAATTGTTCAAACTACCCCATTGAAGTCTTTGGGACTCGAACGTCAAAAATCAAACGGCCTCATTTTGAAGGCTTAAATGCAAGTTATTGCCCCAAAAAAGTGTATGGGGGTCTGGGTACTGACCTGGAGAACATGTACCAATGAAAAAAAAGTTTTTAAAGGAGCAGTGATTTACTGATTTTAATGAGGATTAAAGTGAAACTATAAAAATGAAGAATTCATTTAAATATCATGCCTGGGGGGTCCCCTAATGTGCCTGTAAAGTAGTGCATCTCTATGATGTATGTAGCCTGCTGCAGAAATACTGACATTTCTAAAGGAAAAAAATTGAATCTACAAATATACATACAAATTTAAAATCGCATGTACTTGTCATACAGGTGCAGACAAATTGGGCCTTGGTTGTTGATGGTGTCTGAACACTGCAACCCCTGGCAGTTACTCTTGCTGGGTGAAGGAATGGAACCTGCTGGTAAGAATTCCATACAAATTTGAAATTTCATGTACTATACAGGTGCCAGATATTGGGCCTTTTGGTGTTGGTGGTGCCTGAACACCCTAACCCCTCACAGTTACTCTTGCTGGGCGCAGGGACAGTACCTGCTGGTAAGAATTCCATAAAAATTTGAAATTGAATGTACTTGTCATACAGGTGCCAAAAATTGTGTCTTTGGTGTTGGTGGTGCCTGAAAACCGTAACCCCTCACAGTTACTCTTGCTGGGCGCAGGGCACAGGAACAGGGCCTGCTGTTAAAAATTACATATGACATTTAATTGTATGCACCGGTCAACAAGTGCAGAAAAATTAGGCCTTGGGGGTTGGCGGTGACCTAAACTAAAAACAATGTTGGAAGCTAGCAGAATCAAGGTAGAGGAATAGGATAGGCAGCATATGCAGTCTTCAAGGGATGGCAGATCCTTAGCAAATTCAATCAGTTACATCAGCATGATAGCTCTTGTTGATCCAGGACCGGTTCATTTTGATAAAAGTCAGCTGGTCAACAGAGTCTGTGAACAGACGCACTCTTTTGTTCATCACAAAACCTCCAGCAGCACTGAACATCCATTCGGAAAGCACACTGGAAGCAGGACAAGCCAGTAGCTCCATTGCATATTGAGCAAATTCTGGCCAGTGGTCCATCCTCAAGACCTAGTAACCCAGTGGATGCTCAGCTGGAAAGGTCTCCAAGTCTCCTCTTGCGCCTAGATAATCGTGCACTATGTTATGGGGATGCTGCCGATGGTTGCCTAAACCTAACAGCCCTGGGTGCTGCTGAGGACTAAAGAACTGTTTAAAGGCATCGGTCAGCCGGCCGCCTTCTCCACCGCTCCTCCTTTGGCTGAACGATGCCTCAGAAACATGTCCAGAGAATGTTGGCCTCCCAGTGTCTGAAAAGGTGGTACACAATTTTTTTTCCAATGCCTCCTCAAGATGTTTCATCCACTGCTCCTTCTGCAAAGGCAGGATGAGCTCTGCAACTTTACCCTTGTAAGGTGGATCAAGAAGGGTTGCCAACCAGTAATTATCCCTCTCCATGATAGCACAAATTATCGGTTACTTTCGCAGGCTTTGCAGAATCAGGTAGCACATGCAACGTAAGTTGGAGGAGGCATGAGCTTCTGAGTCCTCTGGGTGACTAAGAATGACATTGTCAGGAGCAACCTCTCCCCAACCACATACAACTCCTGGGGTTTCTGGAGAATCAAAACCATCCATTGAACACTGATGTATGCTATCCTCTACATCCATGCTGTCAAAATCCTCCTACTCTTCTTCTTCCTGTGTGTTTTGTGGCCCTGCAGGAATGATATCTGCATAAAGGGGGCCTTGTGAGGAAAGGAAGTCCTCCTCTTCCTCCTGCTGTTCTGCCTCAAGTGGCCTGTCCATGATTTCACACAGCGTGTGCTCCAGCAGGTAGACTAGAGGGATAGTGTCACTGATGCATGCATTGTTCCAGCTCACCATCTTTGTGGCCTCCTCAAATGGTGACAGGACGGTGCATGCATCCTTTATCAAAAGGCACTGGCGTGGCAAAAAAAGCCAAGCTCCCCTGACCCTGTCCTTGTGCCATGCCCACACAGGTACTCATTGATGGCCCTCTGCTGCATGCGCAGCTGCTGCAGCATTGCCAACGTTGAGTTCCACATGGTGGGCATGTCACAAATGAGGCGGTTGGTGGGCAGGTTGAATTCCTGTTGAATGTCAGATAAGCGAGCACTGGCATTGTACAAATGGCGGAAATGGCCATAGACTTTTCTGGCCTGCTTCAGGAGATCTTGGAACCATGGGTATCTGCACAAGAAATGCTGCACCACCAGATTCAGGACATGTGACAAGCATGGAACATGTGTCAAGTGTCCCTGTCCGAGGGCAGAGAGAAGGTTAGTGCCATTGTCGCATACAACCATTCCTGGCTCAAGCTGTCATGGCGCCAACAATCTCTGAGCCTGCCCCTGCAGAGCTGACAGAATCTCTGCACCGGTGTGACTCCTATCCCTAAGACAGACAAACCGAAGCACTGCATGGAATCTTTTAGCCTGACTGCTTGCGTAGCCCCTTGAACGCTTAGGGAGCACTGCTGCTTCAGAGGACAATTGAGCAGAAGAGGACATGGAGGAGGAGGAGGAGGTGGAGGAGGAGGAGGAGGTGCAGATCCAGCACAAGCATTTTGGAGGTGTCGTGGCAAAACAAGCTGCAACACTGAACCCTGTCCTGCATCCTTCCTAGCTGCCAGCAGTGTTACCCAGTGCTCCGTGAACAAAATGTAACGTCCCTGTCCATGCCTGCTGGACCAAGAGTCAGCAGTAATGTGTACCTTCCTGCTGACCGCTCTGTTCAACAAGGCCAAAACACTACCTTCCACATGACGGTAGAAAGCCGGAATGGCCCTACGCGAAAATAAATGCCTTTTTGGTACCTGCCACTGTGGTACAGCACATTCCACAAATTTGCAAAAGGGAGCAGAGTCTACCAGATGAAAATGCAGCAATTGTAATGTTAGCAATTTGGCCAAGCTAGCATTTAGACGCTGAGCATGTGGATGGCTGGGACAGTATTTCTTTCTATGGTTTAACAACTGGGGTAGTGAAATTCGCTGAGCATGTGGATGGCTGGGACAGTATTTCTTTCTATGGTTTAACAACTGGGGTAGTGAAATTTGCCTGCTGCTCAAATCAAGCAGTGGTGTACTGCTAGCAGATTGGGTGCAAGTCTCTGTGGCTTTCATTGCTATACCATCATTCCTCTCAATGCTGGTATTTGAGAAGGCATAAGGTATAGTAGGGTTAGAGATCACAGATGAGGAGCAAGGTGATGTATGCTTGTTTTGATCTTGTGGCTCTTTCAGGTGTTGTTGCCAACGGACAGCATGGCAGGTCGTCATATGTCTTGTCAAGCATGTGGTGCCCAAGTGGCTGGTGTTCTGGCCACGCTTGAGCAGCTTCAGACATATGTTGCAAACAGCAACACTGTGGTCTACTGCACATGCGCTGAAAAAAATCCACACTAATGAACTTTTTAAAGTCCGCAGGAAATTTGCAGCACCCTGCACCTGTGGAGCTCTGTGCTGTGACCTAATAGGTTGGCTACCCCTATGGCGGCCCCTGGAGCACATCCTGCCTTGTTGGAGTTGTGTCTCCTCCTCTTCCTCCCCCCTCACTTTCCTCCTCTATCCGGTAAGGCATCCAAGTACAGTCAGTGACCTCATCATCCTCTCCCTCCCTCGTCACTGGAGCAAACTTGGCAGTATGCTGCAGCTGTGGGAACATGACTGCTAGTTTCCTGTCTGTCATTGTCATCCCCTCTCTCTAGGCTCATGTTATTCCCTTCATCAATCTGGTAACCAACATCACAGCTTTCAACTTTCTGTGTATCCTCCAGCAGCATGTCACTGACACTATGATCAAATAGTTCAGGTGACTCCTCTGTGCATGATGGTGGGGCGACAGAAGGAGTAGCTGTGGAGAAGGAGCCTGTGGAACAGGCTGCTTTGGCAACTGTGGTTGAAGGCAAACTACTGTGAGCGTGGGTGTAAGAGGACGAGGACGGCTCATTTATCCACTCCACCAACTCTTCCACATATTGTGGCTGAATAACACGGGCCGCACCGGAAATAAAGTATGGGCGTGCCCCGCTTGCAGAGGATGCACAAGGTCGACTGTGACCACCACTTTTCACTGTGGACACAGAGGTTGCTTGCCCTCTTTTCATGGCCTGTGAGCGTCTGCCTCTCCTTGTCAGTCTTTCGGACATTTGGATAGAGATCGATATAGGGTATACGCAACTGACTGATAGATACTCAATGACCTGATATGATGTAATCAATAGCCCTATATATAGATAGAGATCTGATGGATATAGGGTATACGCAAGTGACCGATAAAATACTTAGTGACCTGATATGATGTAATTGATAGCCCTATATATAGATAGAGATCTATGTATGGTATATGGTCTATGGTATGCACTACTGAATATACTTCACTATCTGATCTCTTAACTTGTAAAAAGCACAAATCTCTCTCCTTGCCTAACTGCTGGCAATGTCTCACTGCACTGTCTGAAAAACTGAAAAACACTTTGCTCTCCCTGCCTGAAAAACAGGATCCCCTCCCTCCCTATACTCACACTGCAAGCAATAGCTCACTGCACTGTCTAACAAACTGGAAAAAAAAACTATTCTCTCCCTGCCTCAAACACGTTCCTCTCCCTTCCTACACTGCTAGCAACGTCTAACTGCACTGTCTGACAAACTGCAAAAAAACTATTCTCTCCCTGCCTCAAACACATTCCTCTCCCTGTCTCCTCGCCCGCATAATCACACTACACGCTGAGGCTGCACGAGCAGCCTTTACATAGTGTGGGGCGTGTACTTTGCCCCTGAGGCATGATTGGTAGAGATGTACCGAACTGTTCGACGGCGGACAGTTCCCGGCGAACTTAGCATGTTCGCGTTCGCCGCTGCGGGCGAACATATGCGATGTTCGGTCCGCCCCCTATAATACATCATTGAGGCAAACTTTGACCCTGAACTTCACAGTCAGCAGGCACATTTCCAGCCAATCAGCATACCTCCCTCCCACACCCTCCCACCTCCTATAAATAAGCAAGGGCAGCATCCATCTTAGATCATTCTGAAGCAGTGTGTTAGTGAGAGCAGGGAGAGTGTTGCTGCTGCTGCTGCTGTTAATAGCTAGGGACAGTTGTTAGTCAGTGTTACTGGTCTTGCTAGTCAGTGTTCTTGGTCCACTACTGCTGTAAGGACAGCATCCTGACAGAACCCCAAAAAGCCCTTCTAAGGGCTGGTATTTGTGTAATTTTTTTTTATATATATATCTAGTGTCCCCAAAAGCCCTTTTAAGGGCTGGTAATTGAGTATTTTTTTAAATTTATATATATATATATATAAATATATATATATATATATATATATATCTATTGTACACTGCAGTTGCCTGCCCGCTGTGTGTGAGAGGCCACAGACCCACCACAGACTGTACTGTGTGCACACCACACTCATTTCGGGTGGCACAGGCACAGTACCTTGCATTTTAAAAACATTTTTTTTTTCCTCTGTCATAATTGCAGTGAGTGCTGTGTCAGGTCTACAGAGTGCACTGTACCCACTGCAGTGCACTGCCCACCACTGATATATATACGGTGGCACAGCATCTTGTTGCAAATTGAAAAAAATATATATTTTTTATTATTGCAGTTGCCTGGGCTGCCAGTGACTGTCAGGTCCACAGAGTGTACTGTGCCCACTGTAGTGCCACTGCGTGCCCACCCACCACTGATATATATACGGTGGCACAGCAGCTTGCAAAGCAAAAATATATATATATTTTTTTATAATTGCAGTTGCCTGGGTGCCAGTGACTGTCAGGTCCACAGAGTGTACTGTGCCCACTGCAGTGCCACTGCCCACCCACCACAGATATATACGGTGGCAGGCATGACTTTTTTTGGATTAGTGTCTGGGGTGGTCTAAAAAGCGTACCTGTGAAGTTTCAGCTCTGTAGAATGTCCAGAACCAGAAAAAAAAGATCATATAGGTGTAAAAGGGGTTCCCACCATCCCTGCTCTACTGAAAAATTGTTGGTTCTGGACATGCTACAGAGCTGAAACTTCACAGGTACACTTTTTAGACCCCCTAGACACTAAATCACACAAAAAAAGTTCTTAAAAAATGTCATTTTTGATAGAGAGCCAATTATTGGAAAACTTAAAAAAAAAACTTAAAAAAAAAAAAAAAATTTCTTTGGATTTATTGTCTGGGGGGGGGGTCTAAAAAGTGTACCTGTGAAGTTTCAGCTCTGTAGCATGTCCAGAACCAGAAAAAAAATAGAATTAGGGTTAGGGCTAGGGTTAGGGTTAGGGTCAGGGCTAGGGTTAGGGTCAGGGCTAAGGTTAGGGTTATTTTTAGTGCTTAGGGTTAGAGGGTTAGAGTTAGAGGGGTAGGGCTACTAACTCTAACCCTAAGTATCTCACCGTAACCCTAACCCTAGCCCCTAACACTAAACCTAACCCTAACCCTCTAACCATAACCCTAACCCTCTAACCTTAACCCTAACCCTCTAAGCCTAGCCATAAAAATAACCCTAACCCTAACCCTAACCCTAGCCCTAGCCCTAGCCCTAGCCCTAGCCCTAAGCCTAACCCTAGCCCTAACCCTAATTCGTATTTTTTTCTGGTTCCAGACATGCTACAGAGCTGAAACGTCACAGGTACACTTTTTAGACCCCCCAGATGCTAAATCCGAAGAAATTTTTTATTTTTATTTATTTTTTTTTTTTAATTTTTCCAATAATTGGCTCTCTAACAAAAAATTACAATTTTTAAGAACTTTTTTTTGTGTGATTCAGTGTCTGGGGGGTCTAAAAAGTGTACCTGTGAAGTTTCAGCTCTGTAGCATGTCCAGAACCAGAAAAAAAATTAGAATTAGGGTTAGGGCTAGGGTTAGGGTTAGGGCTAGGGTTAGGGTTATTTTTAGTGCTTAGGGTTAGACGGTTAGGGTTAGAGGCGTAGGGGTAGGGTTACTAACTCTAACCCTAAGTATCTCACCGTAACCCTAACCCTAGCCCCTAACACTAAAGCTAACCCTAACCCTTAAAGCCCAGTTCCTGTCCCATTTTGGTCGGTTCTGGTCTGTTTGCGGTTGTTTGCGGTGCGTTAAACGGGGAGTTTGGTCTGTCTCTGTGAAGCGGGCGTAACCCTTACACTACCTGATCGATACAACATCATACCTGATCGTATACACACACTGGATGTTTTAAAGCACGTTATTCCAAACAATTTAGGAATGTTAGGTGATTTATGCCCTTTATGGAATAAAACCCGACTCTGCGTCAACTATGTAATTTTCCATGGGAGTTTTGCCATGGATCCCCCTCCGGCATGCCACAGTCCAGGTGTTTGTCCCCTTGAAACAACTTTTCCATTACTATTGTGGCCAGAAAGAGTCCCTGTGGGTTTTAAAATTCGCCTGCCTATTAAAGTCTATGGCGGTTCGCAATGTTCACCGGTTCGCGAACATTCGCCGATGTTCACGTTCGCCGTTCGCGAACGGCGAATTTTATGTTCGCGACATCACTAATGATTGGCTAAATTCAGCCTGCCTTTTGTCCAATCATGGCAGAGATCATTTGATTGGCCAAAGCAGGAGGCCAGGGTGCATGCTTTGAACGAAGAAGCGAAGAATGCGAAGAAGCACATTTGTTCGTCATTCAACGAACGATCGAAAGACCGATGTTTGATTCGAACTTGCGTTTGACTCGAACTCGAAGCTCATCCCTACCTACATGTTATAGAGTAATGATGGCCATCTCCATCCAGCGGCTGATATGTACACTACTTAGGTCAATGTTATCCAACTACACATGAGAAACCTCCAAAAACATGCAAGGGGGGCCCCAAGTTTTCAGGTGTCTAAGGGCCTTCAAAGAGTTTAATCCACTAGCTTTACTATGGACTGATGGGTGACCTGAGTCTTTAGAAATCCTTTTGTAACCCTTTTTAGTCTTCAGCAACATTTCTGAAATCTTTTGATCAGCCTATATTGCACAGTATGCTTTTGTGAAGTACAGGTAACCCAGTAACTAGAACATTTAAAGTAGCTGGAATACTTGACTCCAAATAATTTAATTATCCTTTTTTTTTTTTCTGTTACTGACCTTCCTGAATAGATTCACTTTATTGCCCAACTGGTGTCAAAACCTTTTTTGAGTTTTGGCTAGGCTGTGGAAGAGATAAAACCCCTGGTATGGTACGGTATTATTTGCAGTCTCCATTACCAGGTTGGGGATTTTCCCTGACTTCCTGTTGGGACAGGAAGTGATAAGAAATCTGTCCAATGGGGATAAAGCCTGCATTAAGTAAGAAGGAAAAGTTTAGAATCTTCCTTGTCGGCTTATTATTACTGTCAGTGATTTCATGTCTCACTGATAAACTGTCTGATCATTTTTCTTCTGATGTCCCAGCTACCACTTCAAATCATTTACAGACATGATAATGTAAAATGCTCGTGGTTTGTTTGATAAAGCTGTATTATCTATGATGTAGATGAAGACCAAATCACATTTACGGAGCCATTCATGAGGAAATGCAGAAAATGCCCAAGGGTTCGCAAATGTTGTTTCATAACATTAACGGGAAAGTATAACCGTTTTTGGCTAGATCTATTTTATTTTTGCATGGTTAAAAGTTTATAAATCTTCATACATTTGTAATCATTTGTATAAGCCTGCACCTGAGCAGAGCATATTCCCAGTGATTTTGAAGCATTTTTTTTTTTTTAATTATTGCAATTTGCAAACACAACACTAACAAAGCAAAAGGTCACAATGAAGGACACAGTCGCTCAGACAGGAGCCATCGAACAACATATCATAATTACAGGAACTAAGCCACTATGAGTCCAAATCAAAGGTCTAAACGAACATCACGTCTAAACATAGAACCAGCATTTTTTACAAGTGGAAGATGCCAATGTAAGAGAATGGTGTCCCCAGCAACATCATGTGTCTCTATTAGGAATATCAAAAAACAAGAAGTGGCCTAACCAGTGGCGTAGCGTGGGGGGTGCAGGGGGGGGCGGCCGCACCAGGCGCAACATTTGGGGGGGGGGGTGCATCCCACGCCAGTGTCACTCTAGCAAACTTTAAAAATTCTTCCTAGCGTGTCACTTCAGCCGCCGCCATCTTCAGGGTAAACGATGGCCGGTCGGCGCCCTGTGATTGGGCCAACATTGTCATGTGCGACAGCGGGGCTGGCCAGTGGCAGAACCCTGCCTAGCTTCTGGAGCCTGCCTCGCCGTCTTCTAAGTCAGCCCTGCATGTGCCTCCGTCCCGCCTCCTCTAAGCTCTCACAGTCCTCCCTGACCAGCTCCCTGTAAGGGCTCGATGACGCGGTGGTGTCCTCTGTGTAGTGGGCAGTGTAGTGTAGTGTAGTGGGCAGTGTAGTGGTCAGGTAGGAATCAGGTAGGTCAGTGTAAGGGTCAGTGTCGTGGACAGGTAGGTCAGTGTAGTGGCCAGTACAGGAATCAGGTATGTTAGCGTAGTGGACTGGTAGGTCAGTATAGGAATCAGGCTGGTCACTACTATTGTAGGAAGGGACTCGGGGAGTACTCAAAGTCCGCAGGTTAGGGGGCGCAAATTACTTGCCTTGCCCTGGGCGCTGACAACCCACGCTACGCCACTGGGCCTAACAGTACCCGCAAGTGTTATTATTTAGCTAACATTGAGGCTGTGGTTGGGTAGCTTTTTTTGGCCATTTTTAAAGGCATTTTACAAGAGTTTTATAGCACAAGTGTTTTTGCATGTGTATCAATCTTCATGCAAACAAGAGCAAAAATGTGTGCAAACACATTTGTCGTGTGTTCATCCATTGATATCTATAGGGGCTAGTGTTGAGCGAACACGGACTGTATTATTCGTGTTCGTACCGAATAATTGGATTTTTTGTACCCGAACACGGACACGGACACTTTACTGTATGTTCGGGTAAAAATCCGTGTTCGGTCGTTTTATTTCCGGGTTTTGCATGCTTTGGCGCTCTTTTCATGGCGGGCTTTCAACAGCCAATCAACAATCGTTTAACTGGTGTGCCTTAAGCCATCCCAGCCATGCCTGCAAATGTCTTAGTAGCTGTGATTGGCCGTCTGAAGCATGTGACCAAGTCTTTATAAGTTCGAGGCAGCCGCAGCGGCGTCATTATGCTGCTTATATCAGGGACAGAGCACACATCAACGTGCTGGCTGCTGATTAGGGAAAGATAGGCAGGAAAAAACCATTTGTGTCCGGATAGAATTGAGGGACAGGTCGGAGTGTTTAGGCAGGGCGAGTTGTAGGCATTTTAGGGATAGAGTCTGCTGAATTATAGGGTCAGTGTCTTCTACAAACTACAATCGATATTGCTGTGTGGGGGGTGGGGTGAATCTGCACTCAATCCTGATCTACGATCTCTTCTCAATCCTGTTAGGGACAGAGTCTGCTGAATTTTAGGGAAACTGTGTTCTACAAACTACAATCGATATTGCTGTGTGGTGTGGGATTGGAGATAGGCAGGTGTCAGTGATCCACATCCATTTTTCTGTGTGTGAGCTGCAGTGAACACAATCTTTTTGGGCTGCAGTGAACACAATCTTTTTGGGCTGCAGTGAACACAATCTTTTTGGGCTGCAGTGAACACAATCTTTTTGGGCTGCAGTGAACACAATCTTTTTGGGGTGCAGTGAACAAAATCTTTTTGGGGTGCAGTGAACACAATCCTTTTTGGTGTGCAGTGAACACAATCTTTGTGGGGTGCAGTGAACAAAATCCTTTGTGGGGTGCAGTGAACACAATCTTTTTGGGGTGCAGTGAACAAAATCCTTTTTGGGGTGCAGTGAACAACATCCTTTTTGGGGTGCAGTGAACACAATCTTTTTGGGGTGCAGTGAACAAAATCCTTTGTGGGGTGCAGTGAACACAATCTTTTTGGGGTGCAGTGAACACAATCTTTTTGGGGTGGAGTGAACAACATCCTTTTTGGGGTGCAGTGAACAAAATCCTTTTTGGGGTGCAGTGAACAAAATCATTTTTGGGGTGCAGTGAACACAATCTTTTTGGGGTGCAGTGAACACAATCTTTGTGGGGTGCAGTGAACACAATCTTTTTGGGGTGGAGTGAACAACATCCTTTTTGGGGTGCAGTGAACAACATCCTTTTTGGGGTGCAGTGAACACAATCTTTTTGGGGTGCAGTGAACACAATCTTTGTGGGGTACAGTGAACAGAATCTTTGTGGGGTGCAGTGAACACAATCTTTGGGGGGTACAGTGAACACAATCTTTTTGGGGTGCAGTGAACACAATCTTTGTGGGGTGCAGTGAACACAATCTTTTTGGGGTGGAGTGAACAAAATCATTTTTGGGGTGCAGTGAACAACATCCTTTTTGGGGTGCAGTGATCAAAATCCTTTTTGGGGTGCAGTGAACACAATCTTTTTGGGGTGCAGTGAACAAAATCCTTTGTGGGGTGCAGTGAACAGAATCTTTGTGGGGTGCAGTGAACACAATCTTTGGGGGGGTACAGTGAACACAATCTTTTTGGGGTGCAGTGAACACAATCTTTGTGGGGTACAGTGAACAGAATCTTTGTGGGGTGCAGTGAACACAATCTTTGGGGGGTACAGTGAACACAATCTTTTTGGGGTGCAGTGAACACAATCTTTGGGGGGTACAGTGAACACAATCTTTTTGGGGTGCAGTGAACACAATCTTTGTGGGGTGCAGTGAACACAATCTTTGGGGGGGTACAGTGAACACAATCTTTTTGGGGTGCAGTGAACAACATCCTTTTAGGGTGCAGTGAACACAATCTTTGTGGGGTGCAGTGAACAACATCCTTTTAGGGTGCAGTGAACACAATCTTTGTGGGGTACAGTGAACAGAATCTTTGTGGGGTGCAGTGAACACAATCTTTGGGGGGTACAGTGAACACAATCTTTGTGAGGTGCAGTGAACACAATCTTTGTGGGGTGCAGTGAACACAATCATTGTGGGGTGCAGTGAACTCAATCTTTGTGGGGTACAGTGAACACAATCTCATACTTCTGAAGATTTGAGGGTGCTGCCTGTTCCATACTCCCCCTACTCCTCATCTAGCCTTTTAGGGGTACAAACAATAGTAATTGGGGCCTAGTGTGGTTGTGTACGTGTGATATACATACACTTTTTTTGGATCATATTTTCTATTCCGCTATTTAATCAAAAACCTTTTGGGGATCAGTTAAATTGGGGGATAGTCTGTGTTGGTACGTGTGAGAGAGATCCACCTTTCCAAGTTGTTGGGGTTCATCTCATACTTCTGAAGGTTTGAGGGTGCTGCCTGTTCCATACTCCCCCTACTCCTAGCCTTTTAGGGGTACAAACAATAGTAATTGGGGCCTAGTGTGGTTGTGTACGTGTGATATACATACACTTTTTTTGGATCATATTTTCTATTCCGCTATTTAATCAAAAACCTTTGGGGATCAGTTAAATTGGGGGATAGTCTGTGTTGGTACGTGTGAGAGAGATCCACCTTTCCAAGTTGTTGGGGTTCATCTCATACTTCTGAAGGTTTGAGGGTGCTGCCTGTTCCATACCCCCCCTACTCCTCATCTAGCCTTTTAGGGGTACAAACAATAGTAATTGGGGCCTAGTGTGGTTGTGTACGTGTGATATACATACACTTTTTTTGGATCATATTTTCTATTCCGCTATTTAATCAAAAACCTTTGGGGATCAGTTAAATTGGGGGATAGTCTGTGTTGGTACGTGTGAGAGAGATCCACCTTTCCAAGTTTTTGGGGTTCATCTCATACTTCTGAAGATTTGAGGGTGCTGCCTGTTCCATACCCCCCCTACTCCTCATCTAGCCTTTTAGGGGTACAAACAATAGTAATTGGGGCCTAGTGTGGTTGTGTACGTGTGATATACATACACTTTTTTTGGATCATATTTTCTATTCCGCTATTTAATCAAAAACCTTTGGGGATCAGTTAAATTGGGGGATAGTCTGTGTTGGTACGTGTGAGAGAGATCCACCTTTCCAAGTTGTTGGGGTTCATCTCATACTTCTGAAGGTTTGAGGGTGCTGCCTGTTCCATACTCCCCCTACTCCTAGCCTTTTAGGGGTACAAACAATAGTAATTGGGGCCTAGTGTGGTTGTGTACGTGTGATATACATACACTTTTTTTGGATCATATTTTCTATTCCGCTATTTAATCAAAAACCTTTGGGGATCAGTTAAATTGGGGGATAGTCTGTGTTGGTACGTGTGAGAGAGATCCACCTTTCCAAGTTGTTGGGGTTCATCTCATACTTCTGAAGGTTTGAGGGTGCTGCCTGTTCCATACCCCCCCTACTCCTCATCTAGCCTTTTAGGGGTACAAACAATAGTAATTGGGGCCTAGTGTGGTTGTGTACGTGTGATATACATACACTTTTTTTGGATCATATTTTCTATTCCGCTATTTAATCAAAAACCTTTGGGGATCAGTTAAATTGGGGGATAGTCTGTGTTGGTACGTGTGAGAGAGATCCACCTTTCCAAGTTTTTGGGGTTCATCTCATACTTCTGAAGATTTGAGGGTGCTGCCTGTTCCATACCCCCCCTACTCCTCATCTAGCCTTTTAGGGGTACAAACAATAGTAATTGGGGCCTAGTGTGGTTGTGTACGTGTGATATACATACACTTTTTTTGGATCATATTTTCTATTCCGCTATTTAATCAAAAACCTTTGGGGATCAGTTAAATTGGGGGATAGTCTGTGTTGGTACGTGTGAGAGAGATCCACCTTTCCAAGTTGTTGGGGTTCATCTCATACTTCTGAAGGTTTGAGGGTGCTGCCTGTTCCATACTCCCCCTACTCCTAGCCTTTTAGGGGTACAAACAATAGTAATTGGGGCCTAGTGTGGTTGTGTACGTGTGATATACATACACTTTTTTTGGATCATATTTTCTATTCCGCTATTTAATCAAAAACCTTTGGGGATCAGTTAAATTGGGGGATAGTCTGTGTTGGTACGTGTGAGAGAGATCCACCTTTCCAAGTTGTTGGGGTTCATCTCATACTTCTGAAGGTTTGAGGGTGCTGCCTGTTCCATACCCCCCCTACTCCTCATCTAGCCTTTTAGGGGTACAAACAATAGTAATTGGGGCCTAGTGTGGTTGTGTACGTGTGATATACATACACTTTTTTTGGATCATATTTTCTATTCCGCTATTTAATCAAAAACCTTTGGGGATCAGTTAAATTGGGGGATAGTCTGTGTTGGTACGTGTGAGAGAGATCCACCTTTCCAAGTTGTTGGGGTTCATCTCATACTTCTGAAGGTTTGAGGGTGCTGCCTGTTCCATACTCCCCCTACTCCTCATCTAGCCTTTTAGGGGTACAAACAATAGTAATTGGGGCCCAGTGTGGTTGTGTACGTGTGATATACATACAGTTCTGGAGGATGAGGAGGATGAGGAGGAGGAGGAGCTGGAGGAGGAGATGGAACCATGTTCACAGCAGGGTGGCACCCAGGCCAGCTCATGGCCATCACTGGTGCGTGGCTGGGGGGATACAGAGGACACGGACGATACACCTCCCACAGAGGACAGCCTTTCGTTGCCTCTGGGCAGCCTGGCACACATGAGCGATTACATGCTGCAGTGTCTCCACAACGACCGCCGAGTTGCCCACATTCTAACTTGTGCTGATTACTGGGTGGCCACGCTGCTGGATCCCCGTTACAAGGACAACGTACCGTCCTTAATTCACTCACTGGAGCGCGATCGCAAGATGCGCGAGTACAAGCGCACGCTGGTAGACGCCATGCTGCTGGCATTCCCATCTGACAGCGGGGCCACAGTGGAAGCACAAGGCAGAGGAGGAGGAGGAGGAGGTCGCCAACGCAACCAGGGCACCGCCAGCACCTCAGAAGGCAGGGTTAGCATGGCCGAAATGTGGAAAAGCTTTGTCAGCACGCCACAACAAACAGCAGCACCAGCAGCTCAGATGGAACGTCTTAGCAGGAGGCAGCATTTTACCAACATGGTGGAGCAGTATGTGTGCACACGCCTACATGTAGTGAATGACGGGTCTGCCCCCTTCAACTTCTGGGTCTCCAAATTGGGCACATGGCCTGAGCTTGCCCTTTACGCCTTGGAGGTGCTGGCGTACCCTGCAGCCAGTGTATTATCTGAACGGGTATTTAGCACGGCTGGGGGCGTTATAACAGACAAGCGCAGCCGCCTGTCCAGAGACAATGTGGACAAGCTCACGTTCATTAAAATGAACCAGGCATGGATCCCACGGGACTTTTCCGTACCTTATGCAGAATAGCAATGGATACCGACCTTACCCACCCATTGTTCCATTTTTGCTCTTTCTCACTCTTTTGGGGTGTACCCTCATTTAAAATTTTTGAAAAGAAGCAGTGTTGGCTACCTCGTCCTCCTCCTCAGGGCCAGATTAATGTAGGGGCTATTGGAGCTGCAGCTCCAGGCCCCTACCTTTTATATAGGCCCCGGGTTGGCCATATTCACTGTTACCGCTCTTCTGTCACTTGTAAACACAGAAGTCTGGCTTCTATGCTCGCTTCCCCAGGCAGCACCCTCAGAACCTCCCCACACAGCGTGAAGGCCGGACAAGGAGGGACAGTTGGCGATGCATGGATGTGTTTATGGGCTTCAGAGACAGCATCCCATGTTGAATTAGGCATGCATGGCTGCACCCTTCCTCCTCTGGGTGCATGGCAAGGCACGGCCCTTAAGGCCCTTCAAAATCCTCAGCACCAAGCCCATGATGCTGTTAATCCGGCCCTGGTCCTCCTCCACCGCCGCTTCCACCTACACCGCCCATAGGTGTGCGCAGCCTATTGCATTAAGGTGTGCACCCCAAAGTTGAAATACACATGCATGTGTTTGCCAGAAGGGAGAGTAATGTATCGGGGCCATGTACCTGTAGGCAAGGAGAAATAGAGCAGAGCAGGTCCCAGGGAGATCTTTCCCATCTCCTCACTGGCAATGCTATGTGCCCTAGGTGATTAGGGTGTGCCCAGGCACACCCAGCACACCCTGTGCGCACGCCTATGTCACCGCCACATCCACCACCACCTCAACCTCCCTCCTACTCCATATGGGCCTCGTCCTTCAGAGATGAAGAAGAACATTGTTTTATTTTTCTGTTTTTTTTTTGTTGTTTTAAGTTATTTCCCTATCCACATTTGTTTGCAGAGCACTTGCCATGCTCTTAATTACGTTTTGCTGCCATTTGCAGCACTCTAGCCCTTTCCTTTGGTGTTTTAGAGCCATTTTAGTGCCTTAAAGTTCGGGTCCCCATTGACTTCAATGGGGTTCGGTGTCCGGGAAAAGTTCGGTAAAAGTCCGGGACACGGACCCGGACTTTTTTTTAAAGTTCGGCCGAACCCGTCGAACACGGACATCTAGGTGTCCGCTCAACCCTAATAGGGGCCAAACTGCCTGAATACCCTCAAAACAGGTCATGTACTTTTTGAGTGTAGGGTAACTGAGTGCAAACAGGGACAATTCGAAAGAATGGGATCATGCATGTTGAGCATAGGTGGGAGATGAAAAAACAGCTTACATTGTTATTTGACAAAAAAAATGTAGTATAGGGGGGTTTCAAGACAATTAATTTGCAGAACATACCGAGCACATTCTTTTTTCGCTGGTCAACTGTCTATGTCTATCTAAAAGTGGATATAGGTCTGTATCTGTTTGCGCATAGGGTGTATGAGCTTTGTGAGTGTTATGAATAGACCTCAGTTGCAGGGCATCAGAATACAGAGACTAGTCACAGCATAGCTGTAAATCTCTATGCAGAAAGTCTAGAGGTACAGCCTCATTTGCACCACCTCCTAGCTGCAGTTGGTAATTATTAAATCTTGTTAAAAATGTTATACTAACAAACCATGTACCTTCATAAAACCTTTTTAAAGAAAATACATGTAAAAACGTTTGCCAGTTAAATGTATCTACGGAAACTTGTGAGGAATTACTAAATCTATACATCCACTGACAACAATAGAGCATTCCTAAAGTAGAACTGTGGCCAAGCTATGGACATTCAAATATTTACAGATTACCAAGTAGTAAAGGCTCATTCACACCATACAGCATGCAGTAATGCACATTGTGTGTGTTTGTGGGCTGCAGTGCCATTCATTGTAAATGGCACTCTAACGCTTTGAGACATCTGTAGGTAGGTGGAGTTTGTTACTCCAGTCTATAGTGTTATGTTTCCCGGTTCTTTCTCGTGGGCTTTCCTGGGTCTGACCTCCTGGTTCTGTATGTTATAAAAGGGGACAGGGGTCCGGACCAAGGAGAATTGAGAGCACAAAAAAGGAGCAAGAGCCAACATGCCAAGCCTGGAGTGACCATTAGGGATGATCGAACTTTTGAAAAGTTCAGTTCGACCAGAACACCAGAATTTCCCGAAAGTTCGGTTCGGATTCCAGAACCCCATTGAAATCAATGGGACCCGAACTTCGGGAATCAAAAAACACCATTTTGAAGCCCTAAAACCTAATAAATGCCTCTAAAAAAGTGCCTAGGGTTCTGGGTCATGCCCCAGGGACTATGAATCAGGCAAAAAAAAGTTCTTAAAAATTGCCGTTTTTGATAGAGAGACAATTATTGAAAAAAAAAAAAAAAAGAGATTTCTTTGGATTTAGTGTCGGGGGGGGGGGGGGGGGGGTCTAAAAAGTGTACCTGTGAAGTTTCAGCTCTGTAGCATCTCCAGAACCAGAAAAAAATGATTATTTTTCAGAGCAATACACAGTGCCTTTAATGCAGGGTCATTGGTGTCCGTTATAGGAACCACCGTACAATGTCACCACCAGCTCTGGCACTACATAAACAAAGACTTTTGAAGGACTCTGTTCTTGCTTAGTTGGATGTTTTGGATTATTTATGCAATTTATGCACTTTATTTATTTGCACTTTCCTGCGCTACTGAAATTCTAAGAAAGATAATCTGTTTTTTTTTGTGATGAATTTTAATTTATGTATAGTTGTCACTGAGGCTTTATCAGAGTCAGGTCACCCTAAACTACGGTCACCCTGACATGGCAGAGTGGGGTCACCCTGGCATGGCAGAGCCAGGTCACCCTAAACTCCGGTCACCCTGGCATGGCAGAGTCAGGTCACCCTGACATGGCAGAGTGGGGTCACCCTGGCATGGCAGAGTCAGGTCACCCTAAACTACGGTCACCTTGACATGGCAGAGTGGGGTCACCCTGGCATGGCAGAGTCAGGTCACCCTAAACTCCGGTCACCCTGACATGACAGAGTGGGGTCACCCTGGCATGGCAGAGTCAGGTCACCCTAAACTACAGTCACCCTGACATGGCAGAGTGGGGTCACCATGTGCTTTCTGTAAGGGGGTGTGGTATTTTGCACAATAGCTGACTAGCAAGCACGTATACCTGCTGTAGATATATCAGAAGTGCAACGTGCTCACTAGACGGAACCCTGACACTTAAAACTATCCCTACAAAAACTAGATTATTGAATCTAACTATAGTGGTATTTAGTACCCTAACTACACTGCATATCCCTTGACTCACACTAAAAGAACAGTTCCATACAGAAGAAGATAATTGCAAAATGACACTGGAGCTTTACAAGCAATGCAGCAAACGTTGTAACAAAGCAGGAGAAACACAAATGCTTCCACTCTCTTCAAAAGCCTCTGTATTACAGTGCTAGAGGTTAGGCGGGGCTATGTTATATACTGGGGGGCGTATTCACTCCTGATTGGCCTCTAGACCCCGTAGTCACTCCAGTCACGTTCCTAGCAGACTCCTGCCCGCTCATTGGCTTTTACTGACGTTTCTGGGCCAATCACGGGCTTTTAAAGCCCACTTCCTGTCCCATTGCATTTTGGGCGGTTCTGGTGACCGAATTCCGAACTTTTATTGCAAAAAGTTCGGAATTTGACCGAATTTCGAACACCCAATGTCCGGGTCGAACCGATGGTCGACCCGAACCGTTCGATCATCCCTAGTGACCATGAGTCCTGCCATGAGATCATCTGCCCTCAGGACCCTGCTACAGCCTGGAGGAACCATTGGGACTTGCAGTCCACTCCAAAGATGCAAATACTTTATATCACTATGGACTCTGCCAAAGATGAACTCTTTCCTAAGCAGGTATGCTGGCCAGCCACAAGCCTAAAGTTAGGGACTAGGGATATAAGGAAAAGAGTTTATGTTTATGTTTAACTGTCGTGTTAACTTATTCTTCAGTAAAGCTTTTGAAACTTTGCAAGTAACCGGCACATATAGTTACAGCTCAGGTCCTTTAAGCACATTGAGGTACGAAGACAACAGAACAAGAGTTAATACAATGTGGATTTACAGTGGTTACCAAGGGTAAAGAAGGCTTATCTAGCAGCCTGTCATTAGGTGTGTACATGTGACAGGTGGGATAGCTTCTTGCAGCGAGGGAGATATTGTCGGCGCTCCTTCTGCAGTGATCCGTCACCCATAGCAATGGGAGCAGATCAGCACTGCAGGGGTCCCCAACCTGTGCACAAGTACAGAAGATTTAGGGGAAGTGCAGGCATGGAGTCAGGGTTGGGTGCATAGTGGGGCTCCATACCCTTAGTGGGAGTAAGGTAGCGGTGATACACTGGACAGATGGGGAGGGCATTAGCTCTGTGTGTATCTCCTAAATGCACAAGTGACTGTGTGGTTTATACAGTCAGGTCCATAAATATTGGGACATTGACACAATTCTAATCTTTTTGGCTCTATACACCACCACAATGGATTTGAAATGAAACAAACAAGATGTGCTTTAACTGCAGACTTTCAGCTTTAATGTAAGGGCATTTACATCCAAATCAGGTGAAAGGTGTAGGAATTACAACAGTTTGTATATGTGCCTCCCACTTTTTAAGGGACCAAAAGTAATGGGACAATTGGCTGCTCAGCTGTTCCATGGCCAGGTGTGTGTTATTCCCTCATTATCCCATTTACAAGGAGCAGATAAAAGGTCCAGAGTTAATTTCAAGTGTGCTATTTGCATTTGGAATCTGTTGCTGTCAACTCTCAATATGAGATCCAAAGAGCTGTCACTATCAGTGAAGCAAGCCATCATTAGGCTGAAAAAACAAAACAAACCCATCAGAGAGATAGCAAAAACATTAGGTGTGGCCACATCAAGTGTTTGGAACATCCTTAAAAAGAAAGAATGCACCGGTGAGCTCAGCAACACCAAAAGACCCGGAAGACAACGGAAAACAACTGTGGTGGATGACCGAAGAATTATTTCCCTGGTGAAGAAAACACCCTTCACAAGAGTTGGCCAGATCAAGAACACTCTCCAGGAGGTAGGTGTATGTGTGTCAAAGTCAACAATCAAGAGAAGGCTTCACCATAGCGAATACAGAGGGTTCACCACAAGATGTAAACCATTGGTGAGCCTCAAAAACAGGAAGGCCAGATAGAGTTTGCCAAACAACATCTAAAAAAGCCTTCACAGTTCTGGAACAACATCCTATGGACAGATGAGACCAAGATCAACTTGTACCAGAGTGATGGGAAGAGAAGAGTATGGAGAAGGAAAGGAACTGCTCATGACCCAAAGCATACCACCTCATCAGTGAAGCAAGGTGGTGGTAGTGTCCTTGCGTGGGCATGTATGGCTGCCAATGGAACTTGTTCTCTTGTATTTATTGATGCTTCAGAACTCATTGGATGGCACTTCACAGTGCAGATGGACAATGACCCGAAGCATACTGCGAAAGAAGTGGAATGTTATGCAATGGCCAAGTCAATCACCTGACCCGAATCCGATTGAGCATGCATTTCACTTGCTAAAGACAAAACTGAAGGGGAAATGCCCCAAGAACAAGCAGGAACTGAAGACAGTTGCAGTAGAGGCCTGGTAGAGCATCACCAGGGATGAAACCCAGCATCTGGTGATGTCTATGCATTCCAGGCTGTAATTGACTGCAAATGATTTGCAACCAAGTATTAAAAAGTGAAATTTGATGTATGATTGTTAATCTGTCTCATTACTTTTGGTCCCTTAAAAAGTGGGAGGCACATATACAAACTGTTGTAATTCCTACACCGTTCACCTGATTTGGATGTATATACCCTCAAATTAAAGCTGAAAGTCTGCAGTTAAAGCACATCTTGTTTATTTCATTTCAAATCCATTGTGGTGGTGTATAGAGCCAAAAAGATTAGAATTGTGTCAATGTCCCAATATTTATGGACCTGACTGTATGACATCAAGAGAGTTTATATTAATAGTTCAGTTATCCAATGAAAAGTACCCCATGAGTGACCCTAACCAAAGTGCCTAGTAGGGCTGCGGAATATAATCGAAAGATCGATGCATCGCGATTCGACCCTTCGCGATTCTGCATCGATGCGGGAACCCTGAATAATCGATTCCTGGCTCCTCCCCCTACCTCCCTCCCTCCCTCCACAGAAGTGTCATTGCTGGATTAATATGCAGCGGTGGCCTGGCTGCATCCGACGCTGTTGCCCTCTCATTGGATGGTGTGTAGCCTCAGGAGGCAGACGCTGCAGCACAACAATGGGCCGCCCCAACCACGCTCTCCCCCTTCCAACCACGCTCTCCCCATGGGCGGGTGTAGTCCTGCTCAAAGCCGACACAGACATGGCTGCAGCTATCATCACATCCCTCGGAAGAAACAGTCTGCTTCAGGAAATGAGCTGCAAGGGGAGGAGGAGGAGGGGTGCACTGCTAGGAGTGCTCGGAAGATGAGAGACCAGCCTGTCATGCTAAAAGTAAGTGAGGAGTGAGTGAGTGCAGCATAGAAGAGGCCCATCCCCCACCTCTGCTGTACCTCCAGTCCGTGTACTACTGTGCCTATCACATTGGGGCTTTTTTCTGTCTAGTTCTTCCTAAGATTTCCCTATAAACTTTCCCACCTGGAAACATCCACTTATCTACAAGTAGTATACTTTTAGATAGAATGCCTTCCTTTTTTTCATTTTTTTTTCTTTCATTGATGTTGTTGACCTGCATTCTATCTAAGTTGCTACCAAAAGACTCAGCAATGATTTGTTAAAGTGATACTAAAGGGTATTATTATTTTTTTTCCTATAAAATAAAAAAGCTATCATACTTTCCTGCTGGCCATCTCTTGTACCATGTCTGCAGTCTCTGCCCCTCTCCTGTAGTGTATCTGTAGTCTGTGACCCTCTCCTGTAGTGCGTCTGCAGTCTCTGACCCTCTCCTGTAGTGTATCTGCAATCTCTGACCCTCTCCTGTAGTGTATTTGCAGTTTTTGACCCTCTCCTGTAGTGTGTCTGCAGTCTCTGACCCTCTCCTGTAGTGTATCTGCAGTCTCTGACCCTCTCCTGTAGTGTATCTGCAGTCTCTGACCCTCTCCTGTAGTATGTCTGCAGTCTGTGACCCTCTCCTGTAGTGTGTCTGCAGTCTCTGACCCTCTCCTGTAGTGTATCTGCAGTCTCTGACCCTCTCCTGTAGTGTATCTGCAGTCTCTGAACCTCTCCTGTAGTGTGTCTGCAGTCTCGGACCCTCTCCTGTAGTGTGTCTGCAGTCTCTGACCCTCTCCTGTAGTGTGTCTGCAGTCTGTGACCCTCTCCTGTAGTGTGTCTGCAGTCTCTGACCCTCTCCTGTAGTGTATCTGCAGTCTCTGACCCTCTCCTGTAGTGTGTCTGCAGTCTGTGACCCTCTCCTGTAGTATGTCTGTAGTCTGTGACCCTCTCCTGTAGTGTGTTTGCAGTCTGTGACCCTCTCCTGTAGTGTGTTTGCAGTCTATGACCCTCTCCTGTAGTGTGTTTGCAGTCTGTGACCCTCTCCTGTAGTGTGTCTGCAGTCTGTGACCCTCTCCTGTAGTGTGTCTGCAGTCTGTGACCCTCTCCTGTAGTGTGTCTGCAGTCTGTGACCCTCTCCTGTAGTGTGTCTGCAGTCTCTGACCCTCTCCTGTAGTGTGACATCTCTGACCCTCTCCTGTAGTGTGACAAGAGTGTCCTTTAAAAGCAAATGAAAATAAAAATGATTCTTTAATGCTTGATGTTTTTTTTTTTTTTATAAAGTTTTGAAAACCGTTGGGCAGTGGGCTGGGCATGGGCAGTGGGCTGGGCATGGGCAGTAATCGTGATGCATTGTGATGCATCGCGGAATCAAATCGTATCGAATCGCGACCCTAATAATCGTAATCGCATCGAATCGTGAGGTAAGTAAAGATGCGCAGCCCTAGTGCCTAGCATAGCCCAGAAGAACCCAAACCAGGGTAGGCCTCTCCTGTGACCTTTGTTTTGTGCCCAACAAGGACGTGGACGACCGCCCCATCATCCTATCTTTACACACATGTGCACTATCCTGTTCCGTTTATCTAGTCTTGGAGAAATATAGTTTGCTTATTAGAGACATACACAATATTACCAAAAATTTTGAGGTGCCTGCTTTTACACGCACATGAACTTTACAGTAATGGCATCCCAGTCTTAGTTTGTAGGGTTCAATATTGAGTTGGCCCACCCTTTTGCAGCTATACCAGCTTCAACTCTTCTAAGAAGGCTGTCCGCAAGGTTTAAAAGTGTGTCTATGGGAATTTTTAACTATTCTTCCACAAGCGCATTTGTGAGGTCAGGCACTGATGTGGACGAGAAGACCTGGTTCGTGGTCTCCACTCTAATTTATCCCAATGGTGTTCTATCGGGTTGAGGTCAGGAATCTGTTCAGGCCAGTCAAGTTCCTTCACCCCAAACGTGCTCATCCACATCTTTAGTGACCTAGCTTTTGTGCACTGGTGCGCAGTCATATTGGAACCATCTCCAAACTGTTCCCACAAAGGCGGAACCATAAAATTGTCCAAAATGTCTTGGTATGATGACGGGTTTAAGAGTTCCCTTCACTGGAACTAAGGAGTCAATAATAACCCCACACCATAATCCCCCCCCCCCCCTTTTTAAAAAAATGATTTGGACCAGTGCACAAAGCAAGGTTTAGAAAGACATTTACCCATAAGAACACCTTTGAGATGAATTTGAGCGTAGACTCTGAGCCAGACCTTCTCGGCCACATCAGTGCCTGAACTCACAAATGTGTTTCTGGAAGAATGGTCAAACATTCCCATAGAGACATTCTTAAACCTTGTGGACATCCATCCCAGAAGAGTTGAAGCTGTTATAGCTGCAAAGGGTGGGCCAACTCAATATTGAACCTGAATTAAGACTGCAATGCCATTAAAACGTTGACACTTTTGTTGAGAAAAAAACATTCCCCTCTGGGTGATCTCTGTACATTACAAGGATTTGAACAAACTGTGTTGCAGATTCTTACCTTTTTGTTATTCTGAAGAAATCGCTGTTTGTTCTTCTGTGCCTCTCTGCTAAGTGAGTCTAATAGAAGTGGTTTCATAATTATCTATCAGCTGTTGCAGCTGCAGGGCTCTAATTAGGAAATCTGCTGGGCCTGCATCCCTTTAGACGTGTTCCTATTGGGATTATCTCATCAAAAATGACATATTTGTTGCAGGGGATGCCAGAAATCTGACTTGTATCTTAGGCAGTCTTCTGGAAAAATTAGTGAGCCAATCACACAAGCAGGAAATGATGTTTCTGGGGTGTGGTCAGTATACATTCTGTGTACAGAACAGCTTCAGGTAGCCATATTGCATTGCATTTTTAGAAAATTACAGCAGCTAAAGATTGAAAATAGGATTTGTGTCCCAATTGTATACGCTATATTGTTTTCTTTTCTTTTTTTTACCCACGAAAGTGGAGTTACCCTTTAAAGTTCATGTGCGTTTAAAGGCAGGCATCCCAGATCTTTGGGTAATATAGTTTATGCTCATGACCTATGGATGCTATGGTTGTTCTACTGAAATTCTCTTTTCCACTTGTGCTTTTCATGAAACTGTTGTGTACTTGTAGGTGCAAGTGTGTTTTTTTTTTTTTTTTTTAAGTGTATTTACAAGACAACACAAGACAAGAATTTTATGAAAAAAAAAATTGCATGTTAACTGCAGCTCAGCACAACTTTTATGAGATGCATTTCAGCTTGCACATTTTTAAATGGACTGCTTAATGTACCGCATTTGTTGCAGTGCATTGCCTTCTAATGTGAATTGGCCCAAAATAAGCTTTAAAATAAGCCCTTAATGACCTCTTTAATTACAGCCACTATGGAGTAAAGCCTCGTACACAGGATCAGATTATCGAGCAATCTTTTGTTTTTTGTTGCATGCTAGTCTCATATGGAAAATGAAGAGGTTACTTTCATATGAAAATTCCCGTACGACGGAATTCAACTTCAGAAGTGATGTAATGTGTTGGATTGCTTTGTATGTGTTCTTTCCTTTCTGAGCATGCCTAGTCTTGCTCTTACAATTTTTTTTTCGGACGAAAACTGTACTAATTAAACGAAAATCGGACGTTGTATTGACGTACGATAAAAATTTTATAGCCTGCACATCCAGTTTTTGTCATCCAAAAATTTGTAATCGGCTCTCGAAAGCACTATACTAACAATCCGAAAATCAGCAGATCGTTCTTCGGACGAAATTTCCGGTTTTCGTATCGTGTGTACGGGCCTTTATTCATCTTCAAAGTTTAAAGCAATGAAATGGTTTAAGCCAGGTCTCTGCATCTGCTCTGTGTTTACATTAGAGATTAGAAGGCTGGCAGACTGCCAACTCACTGTTGAGGGGAGGAGCTTGAATACCAAGAGGAAGTGAAAGTAAAACTGAGACGCTTTTCCTGCAAGGATGGATTGCACTATCATGGCTGCAGCTACAGAGGTCAGTGGGGGCTTGTTTTATGTACTGCTTGCTAGGAATATGTAAATATTTCTATTTTATGTCCCATTAGCTACCTGACTTCAGGGATCTTTCCAGCCCTGATTTTTAAGTCCAAATTATTGTTAGGATGCACTGGAAACTCTGCCAACATTGTTGAGCCTGCTCATCACTTTCTGTCTCTATTGGCCTTCTATTATAATAACGAATGTGTAGCCAGTATTACTTAAAGCGGTATTCAACCAAAAACCAAACACTTTATTACAATATATTGCTGCTTCCTAAATCATAGATGTAGTGGCTGCATTAGTTTCCTTTTTTAGGCTTTATTTCCCTTACTTTCACCTGGTAATCTAGCCAGTAAGTCTGCTGTTTTTCAATAGCATATGCTGTCCTGCAGATATAACAGTTAGAGGATTGAGACAAATCATTTACCACTATCAGGGGTATTTACAATGATAAGCTTTTATTCCTTTATGTAAAACCTTTATCCCAAAAGGAACACACCTGTTGTTGTAACTGCTTATAAAGTGTTGGCTGGAGTTTGGCTTCAATTTGTTAGTGTATCTAAATCTGCTAGTACATCTAACACTCTCCATCCCAGCTGGCAATGCTGCTAACCAAAGGTGCCCCCTGTGCTCCCTTATCCAGAGTGTAGGCACTTTAATATAGAAGGGGTGCTACTGGCTGGATCAAAAAAGCCAGAGAAAAGAAAACCAATACAGCCACTGCATCTAATGTTTGGTAAGCTGCAATATAATACAAGGCTGGAGCAAAAATGTATCAGTAACAAGTACAGTTGATTACTCAGCCTCTGCTTTTGGTCTAATGGCCCATACACACAATCCAGAAATTGGAAGACAGATCGTCCCGGGTTTTCTTTTTTGTTTTTTGGTTTTTTTTGCATGCTAGTCGCATATCAAAAATGAAGAGTTTACTAAAGTTAAGAAAATTCTCATACAACAGAATAAAAATTTGGAAGTGACGTAATGTGTTGTAGTGTATTTATATTGTATTTTTGAATGACAACTGTAATGGCTAAACAAAAATAATGCGATCTGGTATCATATAAGAACATTTTTTGTGCTTGTCCCATCAGATAATATCAAATGACCTGTCGTGATCAGCACTCGAAAGCTCTGAACTAAGGATCAGATTCCCATTCAATCAAATCGAAAGCGTTTTTTTTTTTGTCCGATTTTTGGATCGTGTGTACGGGCCATTAACCACTTGCCGACCGGTCACGTTGACCGTACTGCGGCAAAGTGGCTCGATTCCGTCCAGCGACGTAGACCTACGTCGCTGGACTCCTTCCCCTGTAGGTGGCGCTCCCGCTGTTTTCAGTCACAGCGGGAGTCGGGCCAGGGGAGGAGTGGTGCCGATCGCCGCTGCTCTTTCCCGATCGTCGGGGAATCCAGTTTGGAGATCCGCCCGCTTGTGTAAACAGAGCGGGCGGATCTCCTAAGTGACAAGGAGTGACAGATTGCAGTGTTCAGCATAGCTGAACATGCGATCTGTCCTTGTGTCACCCAGTCACCTCCCCCCACACACGTTAGTAAGCACCAGGCATACATTGACCCCTCCCTCTCCAATAAAATAACCCCTTCCCTGGCAGTGTCATTTTTACAGTAACAGTGCATATTTATAGCACTGATTACTATGGAAATGTCACTGGTACCCCCAAAAGTGTCAAAAATGTCAGTCAAGGGTCCGATCTGTCCGCCACAATGTCGCAGTCCCGCAAACAAAATCGCAGATCGCCGCCATTACTCGTTAAAAAAACCCCACCAAAAATGACAGAAATATTTCCCTTAGTTAGTAAACGCAATAACTTGTGCGCAAACCAATCAAAATACGCTTATTGTGATTTTTTTTACCAAACATAGGTAGTAGAAAACAAATTGGCCAAAAATTTAGAAAAATTTTGATTTTTACATTTTTTTGGGGGGGGGGGATTTCATATAAAAAAATGTTAAAAATATTGTTATTTTTTCAAAATAAACGCTCTTTTTTTGTTTTGCAAAAAGTAAAAATCGCACAGATGATCAAATACCACCAAAAGAAAGCTCTGTTTGTGGGGGAAAAAGGACGTTAATTTCGTAATTGTCAGTTATATTCGCACAGTGCCGAATCGCAAAAAGTGGCCTAGACGTAAGACAGCAAAATCCTCCGGTGGTAAAGTGGTTAAAGTCTTTTCTGATAATCACAGTGTAATTTGAACAAGCTGCTTTCACCCTCACCATTTCTCAGTCAAGCTGAAGGTATTTGATCTTTAAGGCCCCTTTCACACAGGCGGACAGTTCAGATCTGCCTGTCTGTATTTCAGGCGGATCTGAATGGATGCCCCAAGCTTCTCTATGGGGCATCGGATGTCAGCGGAGACATGTCCGCTGACATCCGATCTGATCCATCAAAACCCTATTTTCCATCCGTCCAGCAGATCGGATGGGATCGGATGAGATCAGACAGACAGTCCGTTCCCATCCAATTCCCCCATAGAGAACAGCGGGGATCTGACAGCTGTGGCACCGCACACAGCGCAGAGACACAGCTGCCGTCTGCCTGCTCAGTAGGGGATCGGTGGATCGATCCCCCGCTAAGAAAAACGGAGTCCGCCTGACGGACTCCGTGTGTGAAAGGGGCCTTAGAGTTAGCGTAGCTCTGTGTCCAACTTCTGAAACACACCATGGTGTTACCATTCACATTACAATCTGACCATGCAATCTTCATGTAATCAAAATTCTCAAAACTGTGTAATATGAGGACTTACCTATTCTATCTCATTGATTTGTATCTAATGGAAAAGGAATCCCTCTTGGTGGTGAGACTATAAGGGCACTAGTAAAAGAAATATGTATAGTATGATCATATGTATAAAATATGTATGAGTATCATTAAAAAGTATTACATTTTTCTATACAAAATGTTAAAAGGCATCCATTGACTTGTATGTCATCTGGCATGTCCTTGCACTAAATTTGTTGTTGGTACAGTAGATCTAACGTAGATTGTACAATCAGATTGTAATGTGTGTTGTGAGCTTTAGAGGTTTTTACTATGTATTGTATGAAAAGTGGTCTACCAAAGGTCAATTCTGCATTCCAAGTTTGAAAGTGAAGCCAGTGTTCTTTTTTTTATCTTTTTTGCATTTGAAAAAGAGCACGAAGTCCCTGGAAACGTGTCATGCACACCCCTTTTCCCGACAACCACCAGGCATTTTGACAGCTGTCATCCTCGTGTGCAGCTGAGAATGTCGCCACTAATATTGATACTTTGAGTTGGCTGGCTCCCTGTCATCCTCGGTCTCTGTTTGCTTGGTGATGCCCACAGCCTCCCACTGATCACAGCTGTTTGGTCTCAGGTGTTCCCTATCTTTGCTGTTCATGCCAACTTCAATGTAAGTGTGCAGCTTCTTTACTTCAATGTAAGTGTGCAGCTTCTTTACTTCAATGTAAGTGTGCAGCTTCTTTACTTCAATGTAAGTGTGCAGCTTCTTTACTTCAATGTAAGTGTGCAGCTTCTTTTAATAAAGTGATTTTTTATTTGTTACTGACTTCCAGTGCCCTGCTGGTGCGTTTTTCTTCTACATTAAGGTGATCCTACCCAGATCTTCTGCGGGAGCTGCAAATGTTCCAGCCTCGGTCACTTCTCCTTCTCAGCCATCCATTCATCCAGTTGCCTCATCCCATCCTTTACCCTGTTGATGGTCTACAGATACAGATAAAATTTCCAATGGAGTAAGTGACTCTGCACTTCTCCTAGGAGTACAGTACGTACTGTTCCTGAGTTCCTTTTTTACCTCACTTTTCATGCATCAACCCCCCCATTATTAAGATAACACCTAAGATGCAAAGGCACCTTTTAATAAAAAATAAAAAACTGTTTCTTTGCATCCTGGAGATCCCTTAACCCATTGGTTCTCAACTCCGGTCCTCAGGACCCACTAAAGCAGGCCATAGACGATTCGAATTTCGTTCGAAAATCGTAAATGGCAGTGTTATCGAACGATTTTCGTATCGTTAGTGTGGTATGTAAAACGTTCGATTTTCGTACGACAGCAAAAATTCACATATCCAACATGTTGGTTTTTTTTGCGAAAATCGGCCGAATTTCGTATCATTAGTGGGGGAGTTGTATGATTTCGCCTAACAAAACACAGAACAGTAGGGAGTGTGTCCGGTAGAGATGTGGTTAAAAGGCACAAAAAATAGTGTTTTGTCGTACGATTTTCGGCTCACATTGATGGTACACTCGATGATGTGCACGAGTGCCGCTTTCGTTTATCGAACGATAAATCGTACGAAATTCGAATCGTCTACGGCCTGCTTAACAGGCCAGGTTTGCAAGATAACTGAAATACATCACAGGTGATATCATTTGCTGCTCAGTGATTGCTGTATTCTAGTCTGCATCTACCGAAGGTAACACTTAAAATCTGACTGTTAGTGGGTCCTGAGGACAGGAGTTGAGAACCACTGCCTTAACCCTTTTAACCTGGGTGCCATTTCTCTACAACTTCCACCTATATGGTCATAACTCATCCATCCCAAAGGAGCATATTGAGCAGGGCCGATGCTAGTCTATTTTGCACCCTAGGAAAGACCAGCTACTTGCACCCCCCCCCCCCCCCAAAAAGAAAAAAGAAAAATGTTTTGCCAGTATTACCATGACCAATATATAAAGCATATGATTTGCAATTTCTTAACATATTGGTAAATGCAGCCTGTTTCCCCTCCTCCCTCCTTGCAAATGCTAGCTCCATATAGAGACTGAGTGAGGAGCTGAGTGCACAAAATATGCTTCTCATTAAATGGAAGTACCGTCCCTTCTGCCTTTTTTTTTTTTAAATTAGGGTCCTTTCACATGGGCGTTCCGTATGTCCGTTTTTCCTCCCATCCGTTTGAGGATGAAAAACAGACATAATGTATGTCTATGGGATTCCGGACGTTAGCGGATGACCATCCGTTGACATCTGTTTTGCGTTCATTCCGTTCAGTTCTGTTTTTTGGGACGGAAGAGAACCCTATTTTTCTTCAGTTTAAAAATCTGAATGGACGCAAAAACGGATGGCCGCAATCCCATAGACTTACATTATGTCAGTTTTTCATCCGTAAACGGATGGATGAAAAATGGACATGCAAAAGTGCATCCGTGTCCATTTAAAAAAAAAAAAAGTAACTGAACGGATAAAAAAACTGAACTGATCGTGTGAAAGGACCCTTAGCCTTTAAAGGCAAAACTTTTTTTTTTATTTTTAGTTTTGGTTTTATTGCTGTCTATGCCTTCATTAGGGAGAGCCACCCTCTGTATTTGTCCTGTTTACTGTCCTCACCAAGAGTGAAAGTTAAAAGAAAACCCATATTTTGGGTTGTTACCAGAACAGGTGACAACCAGAGATTCCCTTACTTTGGAGGGACTTCCTCTTACTTCCAGTTTTGGCTATGGGACTATAAGTGAAGGGAAATCTCCCCAATGGGACACAGATGGAAAAAAAACAGGGGTTATAACCCTTCTTTACTCTATCCAAAATGGGAAGAAAAAAAAAGTTTTAACTTTTAAATCTACTTTTACCTTGAATACAGATAAACCAAACATATTTTGGACTTAAGCCCCGTACACACGTGCCGATTGTCGGCCGTAAATATTCGGCCAACGTCCGATCGGCTGATTGTCGGCTTGTTAGTATGATGCTTCCGACAACCGACTGCGACTTTTCGGCCAAACAAAATCTGGTCTGCATGCTATAAATTTTTGTTGGCCAACACCAGAACGGCCGATTGTTCGTCAGTCAGTACAGATTTCGGCCGACAAAAGCCAGATGAGAAAGACTGGGCATGCTCAGAGAAGAAAAAACACACGGAAAGTTAACCATCACATGACATCACTTCTGAAGTTGGTTGTTGTTGGCCGACAAAATTCGTGTGCAGTCTAGAGCACATTTCAACCAACACGACAGCACTGGACAAAAGACGGCCGATCGTTCGGCCGACAATCGGTACGTGTGTACGGGGCTTTATTCTAGATAGGCCAGTGATCGCTCTGCCTGTCTTTTAACCTGTCTGCTGTGCAACTTAGCTGACATTGTGTAGCAGTACATACATGGTTACATTTTCTTCATTGACAGGATGAAATTCAATGTTCACCTTCTCTAGATTTGGAAAATCTTTGTGTGTGATGGCAAACGCCCTCTTGGGAAGCACAATTCATGTCTGATCATTGCAGGTAATGTTTGAATTGGGTTGTGTATAGCCACCCTTGTTCAAAGCTCTAACATATGCTAATATGTTTTGGCAAAGAAATCCTGCCTGAGTGAGCCCTGGCTGCTGTCAATGCATGGAAGCAGGATATCCAAACATTCCACCTCCAGACAGGATTGTAACTGGGCGCAGTGGCTGAATGGCAGTAAGACGCCAAATGCACTGATGCTTTTGCCCACAAACAGCTGCTGTTAAGATACAACTCCTGCAGTCTGTAGGAAGCTATAAAACAGGCATATTTTCTTTACAACATTGTAAATTAGATAGGATGTGCTTGAAAATTTACTTCTTTTTTATTTATGGGACTTTTTCCTTTTTTTTTTTTTTGTTGTTGTTACTGTATAGTGAATGGCAAATAAGATGAGGGAAAAAAAAACGTTGTCGGCTAGAGTATAAAGGCATATGTAGGCCTGTGGCTACATCAATTTCTTTTTTCATTTTTATTTGTTCTTTTAGCTTAAAGCAGGGCCTCCGACAAAACTTTTTCCTCTAGTTTGCTCCCCCTCCGGCTGCTGTCTTTAACTGTGAAGGGGAGATCCCCCCCCCTCCCCACCTCTGGCATGCCTGTGACAGGCCAAGCCCGGCTGTGAGATGAACTTCCTGGTTCCCCCATCTGGAGTACATTTTGCATATACTCCTATGGTGAGCAACACCAGGGGGGTGGTGACACAGAAATGCTGAAACATTCTTGCAGCAATTCTATGTCATTGGCCGCCTGGTAGATTGCTCTGTAGAGGAGATGGTCTGGTCCCCCTGTTACAGACATTCTGGAGATGGGGGTTGGTTACCCCATCAGTGCCATGGACATCCATAGAGATCTAGAGTGGGGTTAAATCTTGGCCTTCTCTTTACCCAAAACTATACCAAAAATGATTCACAAGAATTGTTCAGTTTCATCCTGGTTTGCATGCAGTTTGCGTCAAATATCAGCTCATTAGATTCAGTCAGTTCTTATATCAGCAATGAATGAAGGATTAAACATACAAATCAGACGGTGTCACTCAGATCCCAGACTTTCCAAGAAGTCTGTTCTTTAATGGCACCCCAAACATGATGTGATTCTGCTGCGATTGTTGTGTGAATTGTGCGGCAAAGCGTGAATTTAATAATTGCGTGAATAGTAATATATACTGCGCCAACCCTTAATAAACAGCAGCCAGCAACAACAAATGACAATTTGTAAACAAAAAATATAGATATAATGCAGTGCTGATAAATTAGATACTTGTGCTATAAAGTGCAAACGTATATGTGCATATAAGTATATGCTTAACAAGGAAATTGTGTGCAAAATCACGCAATTAAGGTGCCAATGTGTACAGCAAATAAATATATGTACACAACAATAAGTATTGTGCAATCAGGCAAATAATGTGCAAATGAATGCAGATGAAACAACAGAAAAATGTGCAATATTAATTCACAAAGTACATATATATATATATATATATATATATATATATATATATATATATATTATAGTGCATAAGTGGTTTAAAAACTGATGCTGTTAGAAAAAATGTTCATCATAGGAATAGTTCATAAATTCCACCATAGATGTGCAAGGTGCTGATAAGTCTTCTGTTGTGATCTCGGGTGTATAACCATCACCGATAGGACAAATAGATTGAAGACTTACCAGATATAGTGGACCCAATAAAGTGTACACCTTTTGGGTCATTCAGGCTTGCAAAGAAATATATAGACTGTATGGCAGAAGTCACAGATCACTCGGAGACCAGTAGCTTAATCCTCCATCATCATCCACATATATGAGGTACAAAAACCACTAGCGATAATAGCAGCAAGGATCCTTCCATGGGCACTCAAAAAAATATGAAGCTCACATAGTGTGTACCTTTTTAAAACCATTTTAAGGTTAAAGGAAAGAAACACACGTGCAGGAATTTAGATGGTAAAGCGCTTGTACAAAAGAGTGGACACAGCATTTGCAGTAGACCCGACGCGTTTCGTCTAAGAAGACATCATCTGACCCCAGATATATATATATGTACTTTGTTAATATTTCACATTTTTCTGTTGTTTCATCTACATTAATTTGCACATTATTTGCCTGATTGCACAATACTTATTGTAGTGTACATATATTTATTTGCTGTACACATTGGCACCTTAATTGCTTGATTTTGCACACAATTTCCTTGTTAAGCATATACTTATATGCACATATACATTTGCACTTTATAGCACAAGTATCTAATTTATCTGCATTATATCTATAATAATTGCGTGAGGCTTGTCACCTAAATAAAAGCAGGGGCTTCTTTCCAGGCATCAAGCACACATAGGGCAGCCCTTCCAAGTGCCCAAGGGCCGGTCCTATAGGACACACCTAACCGCTTGAGAATTGCTCTTTGAAAATCATGTACTGGGAACTCTCGTATATGAGAATGGGGCCCAAACTGGCTATACACTGACTGAAATTCAGCTGGTGAAGTGTGTGGGCTCTGTACAAGGAACACCTTGGAAAATGATCTGTTAATTAGTCACTGTAACCAATCAGCTGCAGCAGCTGATCAGGGTCCCAGTGGGGGGATTCCACACAAATGAGGTGGATGGAGGAATCTGTTTGCTTTTTTCATTTAGGCTCCATTCACAACTGAGCACCGCGATTTTACTGGCGTTTTTGAAGGGTTTTGCAGCCTTTTGCAAGCCTTTTAGAAGCGTGTTACAAGCGTTTTACAGCTTCAGGCATTTTGTTAAGCCAATAGAAAGCACTAGCTGACTATCAGTGCCCATTAGTGCTGACTATTAGAGATGTATAACACAGGAAAAGTTCCCCTGGGTTCGGGATTTTTTAGGCACACAAATATGAATGCAGAGATTTATGCAAAAATAATAAAGTTTATTAACGTGTAGAACATGTAAGTGTGAAAAAGCATAAAAACATTACAGGCATTTGAATATCATCAAGAACATAACCATAACCATAAGATGACAGGAACCAAATACCCAATATATTTCGGAAAATCAAGTTTCCTTCTTCAGGGGAGGTTCAGACAATAGGAAGTGTTCTAACAATGGAAAATAACAAAAATAAAATTATATCTTTGTACAGTGTATAGATATACATACATACATACTACAACATAAGGTCATTAGTAAGTATTACATAGGTATATTGTTACTATCTGTTTGTAAAGAGATTTTTTGTATATCTATTTTGAGATGAACAACAAAGTAGAACACTTACATGGTTGGTCTTGTGATAGATATAAAGCCAGGCTTTATATCTATCACAAGACCAACCATGTAAGTGTTCTACTTTGTTGTTCATATTTGTGTGCCTAAAAAATCCCGAACCCAGGGGAACTTTTCCTGTGTTAACTTTATTAGGGATGTGGCACAAATTTGGATCACCTGCCACGAGCAAACCTCTTCTTATTAGAGATGTATAGAACTGTTCGCCGGCGAACAGTTCCCGGCGTACTTAGCATGTTCGCGTTCGCCGCTGCCGGCGAACATATGCGATGTTCGGTACGCCCCCCATAAGACATCATTGAGGCAAACTTTGACCCTGAACTTTACAGTCAGCAGACACATTTCCAGCCAATCAGCGTACCTCCCTCCCACACCCTCCCACCTCCTATAAATAAGCAAGGGCAGCATCCATCTTAGATCATTCTGAAGCAGTGTGTGTAGTGAGAATAGGGAGAGAGCTGCTGCTGCTGCTGCTGCTGTTAAGCTAGGGACAGTTAGTCAGTGTTCCTGGTCTTGCAGTGTTCTTGGTCCACTACTGCTGTAATATCAGCACCCCAAAAAGCCCTTCTAAGGGCTGGTATTTGTGTGTTTTTTTTTTTTTATATATATATATATATATATATATATACCTAGCGTCCCCAAAAGCCCTTTTAAGGGCTGGTAATTGAGTTGTTTCTTCATATATATATATATCTATATCTATCTAGTGTCCCCAAAAGCCCTTTTAAGGGCTGGTAATTGAGGATTTTTTTATTTTTATATATATACATATATATATATATATATATAGTGTCCCCAAAAGCCCTTTCAAGGGCTGGTAAGGTAATAGATTTTTTTCTTTATATATATATATATATATATATATCTAATGTACACTGCAGTTGCCTGCCCGCTGTGTGTGAGAGGCCACAGACCTATCACAGACTGTACTGTGTGCACACCACACTCATTTCGGGTGGCACAGGCACAGTACCTGGCATTTTAAAAAATATTTTTTTTTTCTCTGTCATAATTGCAGTGAGTGCTGTGTCAGGTCCACAGAGTGCACTGTACCCACTGCAGTGCACTGCCCACCACTGATATATATACGTTGGCACAGCATCTTGTTGCAATAAATTGAAAAAAAAAATATTTTTTATTATTGCAGTTGCCTGGGCTGCCAGTGACTGTCAGGTCCACAGAGTGTACTGTGCCCACTGCAGTGCCACTGTGTGCCCACCCACCACTGATATATAAGGTGGCACAGCAGCTTGCAAAGTAAAAAAAAAATATATATTTTTTTAAATTGCAGTTGCCTGGGTGCCAGTGACTGCTGTCAGGTCCACAGAGAGTGTACTGTGCCACTGCCCACCCACCACTAAAATATAAGAGGGCACAGCAGCTTGCAAAGTAAAAAAAATATATATATTTTTTTAAATTGCAGTTGCCTGGGTGCCAGTGACTGCTGTCAGGTCCACAGAGAGTGTACTGTGCCACTGCCCACCCACCCACCACTGATATATAAGGTGGCACAGCAGCTTGCAAAGTAAAAAATATATATATATTTTTTTAAATTGCAGTTGCCTGGGTGCCAGTGACTGCTGTCAGGTCCACAGAGAGTGTACTGTGCCACTGCCCACCCACCACTGATATATAAGGTGGCACAGCAGCTTGCAAAGTAAAAAAATATATATATATTTTTTAAATTGCAGTTGTCTGGGTGCCAGTGACTGCTGTCAGGTCCACAGAGAGTGTACTGTGCCACTGCCCACCCACCACTGATATATAAGGTGGCACAGCAGCTTGCAAAGTAAAAAGAAATATATATATTTTTTAAATTGCAGTTGCCTGGGTGCCAGTGACTGCTGTCAGGTCCACAGAGAGTGTACTGTGCCACTGCCCACCCACCACTGATATATAAGGTGGCACAGCAGCTTGCACTCATAGTACAACAGTAACAACACATTAAAAAAAAAATGACAGGCAGAGGCAGGCCACCCCGCAAGGGCCGTCGTGGTCGTGGTGCTGTGATTTCCTTAGGCTCTAGAATAATGCCCAGTGTTCAGAGGCCACCACAGCCCCTGAACTCAAAAAATTCTGAGGCCATAGTTGACTGGCTTACACAGGACACCCAATCGTCTACAGCTTCCGCTCGGAACCTTAATGCACCATCCTCCTCCAGCTCAGCTTCGGGCACCTCTCAATTTACCACTCGCCAGCCCGCCGGCACCACCACCAACACTAGCACCACAGCCGCTTCACTTGATCCGTCAGAGGAGTTATTTTCACATCAGTTTGAAGAAATAAGTGATGCGCAACTATTAGTGCCAGAGGATGTAGATAACGGGGATATGTCTCAGTCAGGCAGCATTATACACATGGACGTACATTGTGATGATGATGATGTTGTACCTGCTGCTGCTGCCTTTGCTGAGTTGTCAAGTGAAGCGGCTGATGATGACGATGTGTCTGTGGATGTCACCTGGGTGCCTGCTCGAAGAGCAGAAGAAGAGGGGGAAAGTTCAGATGGGGAGACAGAGAGGAGGAGGAGACGAGTTGGAAGCAGGGGGAGGAGGTCATCGCAAGGAGCTAGTGGCGCAGTCAGACAGCATGTAGATTCGGCACCCGGGGTCAGCCAGACAGCACGCCAATCAACGCAAGCTGTTGCCACCACCAGAATGCCGTCCTTGCAAAGCTCAGCAGTGTGGCATTTTTTTTGTGTGTCTGCCTCTGATATCAGCGATGCCATTTGTAACCTGTGCCAAAAGAAACTGAGTCGTGGGAAGTCCAACACCCACCTAGGTACAACTGCTTTGCGAAGGCACATGATCTCACATCACAAACGCCTATGGGATCAACACATGAGTAAAAGCAGCACACAAACTGAAAGCCACCATCCTCCTCCTGGTCCAGCATCTTCAGCCATGTCAACCACTGCTGTCCTCCATGCCCCCTATCAACAACCCGCCCCTCCGCCTCTCACCTTCAGCAGTTCCTGCTCGTCACCTGCCCACAGTCAGGTGTCTGTGAAGGAAATGTTTGAGCGCAAAAAGCCAATCTCGCAGAGTCACCCCCTTGCCCGGCGTCTGACAGCTGGCTTGTCGGAACTCTTAGCCCGCCAGCTTTTACCATACAAGCTGGTGGAGTCTGAGGCCTTCAAAAAATTTGTCGCTATTGGGACACCGCAGTGGAAGGTACCCGGCCGAAATTATTTTTCACAAAAGGCAATCCCCAACCTGTACTCTATTGTGGAAAAAGAAATCATGTCACGTCTGGCACACAGTGTTGGGGCAAGGGTCCATCTGACCACTGATAGCTGGTCTGCAAAGCACGGTCAGGGCAGGTATATAACGTACACTGCGCATTGGGTAAACCTGCTGGCGGCTGCCAAGCATGGAATGCGTGGCTCTGCTGCAGAGGAGTTGGTGACACCGCCACGACTTGCAGGCAGGCCTGCTGCCACCTCCTCTACTCCTCCTACTCCATCCTCTATGCTAACCTCCTCGGCTGAGTCCTCTTCTGCTGTTGCGTCTTGCTCCACACCAACTGCACCCCCCCAGCTCCCCAGGGGCTATTCCACATGCCGGATACGACAGTGTCACGCTGTCTTGGGGTTGACTTGCCTGAAAGCAGAGAGTCACACCGGACCAGCACTACTGTCCGCCCTGAATGCACAGGTGGATCAGTGGCTGACCCCGCACCAACTGGAGATCGGCAAAGTGGTGTGTGACAACGGGAGCAATTTGTTGGCGGCATTGAATTTGGGCAAGTTGACACATGTGCCGTGCATGGCACATGTGTTGAATCTGATTGTGCAACGTTTTGTGCAGAAGTACCCAGGCTTACAGGACGTCCTCAAGCAGGCCAGGAAGGTGTGTGGCCATTTCAGGCGTTCCTACACGGCCATGGCGCACTTTGCAGATATTCAGCGGCGAAACAACATGCCAGTGAGGCGCTTGATTTGCGACAGCCCGACACGTTGGAATTCAACACTGCTAATGTTCGACCGCCTGCTCCAACAAGAAAAAGCGGTCAACGAGTATTTGTATGACCGGGGTGCTAGGACAGCCTCTGCGGAGCTGGGTATTTTTTTGCCACGCTACTGGACGCTCATGCGCAATGCCTGTAGGCTCATGCGTCCTTTTGAGGAGGTGACAAACCTAGTGAGTCGCACTGAAGGCACCATCAGCGACATCATCCCATATGTTTTTTTCCTGGAGCGTGCCCTGCGAAGAGTGCTGGATCAGGCCGTAGATGAGCGTGAAGAGGAAGAGGAAGAGTTGTGGTCACCATCACCACCACCAGAAACAGCCTTACCATCGATTTGCTGGACCTGCGGCAACACTGGAAGAGGAGTGTGAGGAAGAGGAGTCAGAGGAGGAATGTGGCTTTGAGGAGGAGGAACACCAACCACAGCAGGCATCCCAGGGTGCTCGTTGTCACCTATCTGGTACCCGTGGTGTTGTACGTGGCTGGGGGGAAGAACACACCTTCAATGACATCAGTGAGGACGAGGAATTGGACATGAGTAGCTCGGCATCCAACCTTGTCCAAATGGGGTCTTTCATGCTGTCATGCCTGTTGAGAGACCCTCGTATAAAAAGGCTGAAGGAGAACGACCTGTACTGGGTGGCCACGCTACTAGACCCCCGGTATAAGCAGAAAGTCTGTGACATGTTACCCAATTACCGGCAGTCGCAAAGGATGCAGCAGCTACAAAATAAGTTAAAAACTATGCTCTACACAGCGTATAAGGGTGATGTCACAGCACAACGGGAATCCAACAGGGGAAGAGGTGAAAGTAATCCTCCTCCTACCACCACAACCACGCCGGCAAGGACAGGACGCTTTACAGACGTCTTGTTGATGGAGGACATGCGGAGCTTTTTTAGTCCTATGCATCGCCACAGCCCTTCGGGGTCCACCCTCAGAGAACGACTCGACCGACAGGTAGCAGACTACCTTGCCTTAACTGCAGATATCGACACTCTGAGGAGCGATGAACCCCTTGACTACTGGGTGTGCAGGCTTGACCTGTGGCCTGAGCTATCCCAGTTTGCCATTGAACTTCTGGCCTGCCCCGCTTCAAGTGTGCTGTCAGAAAGGACCTTCAGCGCAGCAGGAGGTATTGTCACTGAGAAGAGAAGTCGCCTAGGTCAAAAAAGTCTTGATTACCTCACGTTTACTAAGATGAATGAGGCATGGATCCCGAAGGGACTGACAGTGGGGGATGCATTTGACTAAAAAAGGCCTGGTGATGACTGAGATGCCTTGGCCTAAAAATGGTCCACACGCTGCTGTATATAATCATTCTCTGCATGCCGGATGACTTACGTGACGTCTCCGCCACCAACTACGGTTCAAGCAGCAATGTTTTAGTGCACTTTCTGCCTTAAAACCTCAATTTTTCAGGCCGCTGCTACAGCAGCGGCTGCAACAATACCTACTTTTTCATGCATGTGTACATGCCTAATTTTTCTGGCCTCTGGTGCTACACTGTGGCTGCAAAAAAACAAAAAACAAAAAAAAAGGCACATACATGTGTCAATTCCCCTTCGTGATCGTTACCTTGTCGTGGTGAAGGGGCTTGCGTATCACAATGAAGCGATCACCTCTAGGATTGTGTTGGCACACCCCAGATGATAAGGTCGTTGCTTCATTGTGTACAGACCAAAAGCGATCCGCAGGATAATTTTTCATAAAAAAAAACATTCATTTTCTTTCATTCTTTCTGCGGAGCTGGGTATTTTTTGGCCGCGTTACTGAATGCTCATGAACAATGGCTGTAGGCTCATGCGTCCTTTTGCGGAGATGACAACCCTGGTGGTCAGTCGAACCCAAGGCAACATCATCGACCTCATCCCATATGCGTTTTTTCTGGAGCGTGCCCTGCGAAGAGTACTGGATCAGGCTGTAGATGAGCATGAAGAGGAAGAGTTGTGGTCCTCATCACCACCAGAAGCAGCCTTGTCGTTGTCAATTGCTGGACCTGTGGCAACGCAGAGAGAGGAGTCTGAAGAAGAGAAGTCAGAGGAGGAAGGTGGCTTTGAGGAGGTGGAATACCAGCCACAGCAGGCGTCCCAGGGGGCTTGTTCTCACCTTTCGGGGACCCTTGGTGTTGTATGTGGCTGGGTGGAGGAAGAGACCTTCAATGATGTCAGTGAGGACAAGGAACGGGACATGGCTAGCTTGGTATCCAACCTTGTGCAAATTGGGAGTTTGCGGTTGTGCAAATGGACTGACTGACTGTTAAACGGGGAGTTTGGTCTGTCACTGTGAAGCGGGCAACGGGCGTAACCCTTACACTACTTGACCGATAAAACATCATACCTGATCGTATTCACACACTGGATGTTTTAGTGCTGGTTTACACTGCCGCTACCACTAAAGTAGCGTCGCTTCCAGTGCGACTTTGGCGCGACTTAGCGCGACTTTGGCGCGACCTCATCGCGAGGTGACTTTTTATTTGGCCAATCACAATATCATGTTTTGTTACCGTCACCTAATTTCCTTTTCCTGTTTTTTGTTTTACATATTTCCCCATGTGTGCAGTGTTGTCTGTGTCATAGCTCAACTGATAGGCATGTTTGCCTTGGCATATCATATTTCAGCTTGCCAGAAAGAAAAAAAGACAGCTGGAAAGACACTGCATTAGTTTTCTACTAAAAATCATAAGAAAAATGCTGTTTTTTTTGGGTTGTGGACATACTACAGAGCTGAAACTTGACAGGTACACTTTTTAGACCCCCCAGACACTAAATACAAAAAATGACATGCCTGCCTAAAAAAATGCCCGATAAATGCCTGCAAGAGAAAAAGACAGCCGCAGAGAAGCCGTATTCCTGAAAATATAAGAAAAATGCTGTTTTTTAGGGGTTCTGGACATGCTACAGATCTGAAACTTGACAGGTACACTTTTGTGACCCCCCAGACACTAAATACAAAAAATGACATGCCTGCCTAAAAAAATGCCCGATAAATGCCTGCAAGAGAAAAAGACAGCCGCAGAGAAGCCGTATTCCTGAAAATATAAGAAAAATGCTGTTTTTTAGGGGTTCTGGACATGCTACAGATCTGAAACTTGACAGGTACACTTTTGTGACCCCCCAGACACTAAATACAAAAAATGACATGCCTGCCTAAAAAAATGCCCGATAAATGCCTGCAAGAGAAAAAGACAGCCGCAGAGAAGCCGTATTCCTGAAAATATAAGAAAAATGCTGTTTTTTAGGGGTTCTGGACATGCTACAGAGCTGAAACTTGACAGGTACACTTTTGTGACCCCCCAGACACTAAATACAAAAAATGACATGCCTGCCTAAAAAAATGCCCGATAAATGCCTGCAAGAGAAAAAGACAGCCGCAGAGAAGCCGTATTCCTGAAAATATAAGAAAAATGCTGTTTTTTAGGGGTTCTGGACATGCTACAGATCTGAAACTTGACAGGTACACTTTTGTGACCCCCCAGACACTAAATACAAAAAATGACATGCCTGCCTAAAAAAATGCCCGATAAATGCCTGCAAGAGAAAAAGACAGCCGCAGAGAAGCCGTATTCCTGAAAATATAAGAAAAATGCTGTTTTTTAGGGGTTCTGGACATGCTACAGAGCTGAAACTTGACAGGTACACTTTTGTGACCCCCCAGACACTAAATACAAAAAATGACATGCCTGCCTAAAAAAATGCCCGATAAATGCCTGCAAGAGAAAAAGCCAGCCGCAGAGAAGCCGTATTCCTGAAAATATAAGAAAAATGCTGTTTTTTAGGGGTTCTGGACATGCTACAGAGCTGAAACTTGACAGGTACACTTTTGTGACCCCCCAGACACTAAATACAAAAAATGACATGCCTGCCTAAAAAAATGCCCGATAAATGCCTGCAAGAGAAAAAGCCAGCCGCAGAGAAGCCGTATTCCTGAAAATATAAGAAAAATGCTGTTTTTTAGGGGTTCTGGACATGCTACAGAGCTGAAACTTGACAGGTACACTTTTTAGACCCCCCAGACACTAAATACAAAAAATGACATGCCTGCCTAAAAAAATGCCCGATAAATGCCTGCAAGAGAAAAAGCCAGCCGCAGAGAAGCCGTATTCCTGAAAATATAAGAAAAATGCTGTTTTTTAGGGGTTCTGGACATGCTACAGAGCTGAAACTTGACAGGTACACTTTTGTGACCCCCCAGACACTAAATACAAAAAATGACATGCCTGCCTATAAAAATGCCCGATAAATGCCTGCAAGAGAAAAAGCCAGCCGCAGAGAAGCCGTATTCCTGAAAATATAAGAAAAATGCTGTTTTTTAGGGGTTCTGGACATGCTACAGAGCTGAAACTTGACAGGTACACTTTTGTGACCCCCCAGACACTAAATACAAAAAATGACATGCCTGCCTAAAAAAATGCCCGATAAATGCCTGCAAGAGAAAAAGCCAGCCGCAGAGAAGCCGTATTCCTGAAAATATAAGAAAAATGCTGTTTTTTAGGGGTTCTGGACATGCTACAGAGCTGAAACTTGACAGGTACACTTTTGTGACCCCCCAGACACTAAATACAAAAAATGACATGCCTGCCTAAAAAAATGCCCGATAAATGCCTGCAAGAGAAAAAGCCAGCCGCAGAGAAGCCATATTCCTGAAAATATAAGAAAAATGCTGTTTTTTAGGGGTTCTGGACATGCTACAGAGCTGAAACTTCACAGGTACACTTTTTAGACCCCCCAGATGCTAAATCCAAAGAAATTTTTTATTTTTATTTTTTTTTAATTTTTCCAATAATTGGCTCTCTATCAAAAAATTATAATTTTTAAGAACTTTTTTTTGCGTGATCCCTCTCCGGCATGCCACAGTCCAGGTGTTAGTCCCCTTGAAACAACTTTTCCATCACTATTGTGGCCAGAAAGAGTCCCTGTGTGTTTTAAAATTCGCCTGCCTATTGAAGTCTATGGCGGTTCGCCCGGTTCGCCGGTTCGCGAACATTCGCCGATGTTCGCGTTCGCCGTTCGCGAACCGCGAATTTTAGGTTCGCAACATCACTACTGACTATCAGTGCCCATTAGTGCTGCCTTATGAGTGCCCATCAGTGCAGCCTCATCAGCACACATCAGTGAAGGAGAAAAAATACTTATTTTCTTTTTTTCAAAAATGTCCATCTTTTTTCATTTGTTTAGTAAAAAAAAAAAAAAAAAAAAAGCCCAGTGGTAATTAATTGCCACCAAAAGAGATCTCGGTTGTAAAAAAATGATAACATTTAATTTGGGTACAATGTTGCATGACTGCGCCTGGTCAGGAAGGGGGTATATGTGCCCAGTAAGCAAGTGGATAACTTGTTATTGACACCCACTGCAGATCACAACTTTAGTGCGTTTTAAGCATGGTATGCTAAACGGGCATGGGACGCAGGTTTTCCGCACCGTGTTCTGGTGTGAACCAACCCTCAATGAAAGCTGTGGCTTGACAGAGATTAAAAATTCATTTTGAAATGACATTAAAGTGGAACTTTACTCTCCTAATCAACATTAACTATTTTTAATCCTCAGGCTGCTAGCATTATAGGAAAGTATATCGTATTTACTTGTTATAAACCTTTTAATTTCAGTTACTTTCTGGTTTCAAGATCTAAGAAAATTATGCCATACATTCCAGGAGGGGTTTTCTCAGCTAAACACACCCTCCTACCTGCATGCCTGAGCTAAGTGTAGATGCATTTGAGGACGTTAATGCATCATGAAATAATCTACCCTTAATCAAGTTGGCTGCAGCCAGTAATCCTAAGGGGTGTTCATTCAAAGTGATTTCTCTGAAAAAAAAAAGCATAGAGACGTGGATAGATGGGTGAGTTTGCTTTAAATATTAAAAATGAAATAAATAGCGTTTTTGGTTTGTAGTGTTTAAATGTTACTTTAAAGATGGAGCGATAACTGAAGACCACAAAGCTGGCCCCAGCAGTTCAAAAGGACACTTTTTTTTTTATCAGCGCTGACCCTAGCATATCTTTTCTGTAATAGATAGAAGTCTGATGATCAGCAGACATCTACAGATTGTTTCATTGATCAGTTGTGAGCTTTTTGCAAGCCTTTTAGAAGCGTGTTACAAGCGTTTTACAGCTTCAGGCATTTTGTTAAGCCAATAGAAAGCACTAGGGGGAGGAGAGGGAGAGGAAATTAAGGGTGGAGAGCTGCTGTTTGAGCAGGATATGAGTGTCAAATCTCTCGTAAAACGCTCAAGTCAGGCGTTTTCTATTGAAGTCTATGAGGCCAAAAACACTTGTTATCTGCCAAAAACAGGATTGTGTACTTTTTTGAGTGACAGGCGTTTTGATTCAAGCCACAGAACGCTCAGATGTGAACAGTGGTCATTGAAATTAATGGGATTTGGCTTGTTGAGTGTTTCAGAGCTACAAGCTTCAAGCAGAAAATTGCTCAGGTATGAACGGGGCCTTAGCCAGTGTATAGCCATCTTAACTCCAAGCAACCTTTTCTTTTCAGTTTTTTGGTAGAGGGGGCAAGAGTTAACATTTCTGCCTATATTTTTTTTTCTGTACCAATTGGGGAGATTTTCATTCACTTCCTATTCTAGTTACATTCATGCAAGAAATGTGGGGGTGATGTCACCGGGACAGAAGACACTGAAAACAATAAAACATCATCAGATGTTCTAACCCTTCTGCACTATATTAAAATATATTTTTATTATTTGTCTTGGTCTCCTTTTGAGAGATTTCTCATCATTTCCTGTCCCCTTCAGGGACACAATGGCAAATAAAACCAGACAGTGGCTATTATTGTTAATGGCACCCCCACACATCTGCAAATGCATGCACCAAACCAATGTTGATGGTGCCACAGTTTGGATCTTTTCTGCATTTCTCACGCATAGGGCATCCCATCAAAATGAATTGGCTGCCCTACATGTAACGTGCGGGAATGCGCATCCATGTAGAAACAGGGACTGGGTGGTCTCATTTTGGAATAGGAATTCTCTGAACAAGGATCTTCAGAGTAGGATCAGTAGGTATTGTTTTAGGTCCCATTCACACCAAATGCATTAGGACATCACAGTCTTGATGCAAGACAAGGCAAAAAGCCTGATTCAGTCTCCTGTTCACACCATTGCATTTTAGTGGTTAACACTAAAAGATGTACAGCATGTGACACAATCCACTTCACTGCTGTCAAAAGAATATAAAAAAAAAACAGAAAAAAGGTAAGCCGTCAGAATTGGTGTATCAGCACTATTCCTCTCATTGCATAACATTGGCCATGCATTGAACACGACTTCCAGTGTAAATGAACCCTTAGGGCCAGTTCACACCAGGAATCGCACAGGAACATGCTGTTCGTACCTGTGCAATTCTCCATACAATTCTGTGCGGTATGATCTCAGTTTTTTCATTTGCAATCACGTTGATCCTTCGCATATGTGGCCTTTGTTTAGGGTGTCCTTAACCCTTTCCTTACCGTGCTATAGCCGAAAGATGGCTACAGCGCGTCTGTTGAACCCCTCCCCTTGCGCGCCCTGTGGGGTACGCATCCGGGTGCTCTGATCGCTGTGTCCGATCACAGATCCTGGTAAAGGGCGAATCACTAAGGCCCTTTACCACATGATCAGCTGTGTCCAATCACCGCTGATCACAGTGTAAACAGACTTGCTGGTCGTTGGTATTCCTTTACTCACGCACAGCATGTGGAGAGGAGAGCCGGTAACCGGCAATCCTGACAAGGGACATGTACACATATATTCGGGGCATTGATCATCAGTGTCCTGATGATCAGTGTAGCCCTTTCAGTGCTGCTCATTAGTGCCTCCTCATTAGTGCTGGCTATTAGTGCCCATTAGTGCTGACTATCAGTGCCCATTAGTGCTGACTATCAGTGCCCATTAGTGCTGCCTTATGAGTGCCCATCAGTGCAGCCTCATCAGCACACATCAGTGAAGGAGAAAAAATACTTATTTTCTTTTTTTCAAAAATGTCCATCTTTTTTCATTTGTTTAGTAAAGAAAAAAAAAAAGAAAAAAAGCCCAGTGGTAATTAATTGCCACCAAAAGAGATCTCGGTTGTAAAAAAATGATAACATTTAATTTGGGTACAATGTTGCATGACTGCGCCTGGTCAGGAAGGGGGTATATGTGCCCAGTAAGCAAGTGGATAACTTGTTATTGACACCCACTGCAGATCACAACTTTAGTGCGTTTTAAGCATGGTATGCTAAACGGGCATGGGACGCAGGTTTTCCGCACCGTGTTCTGGTGTGAACCAACCCTCAATGAAAGCTGTGGCTTGACAGAGATTAAAAATTCATTTTGAAATGACATTAAAGTGGAACTTTACTCTCCTAATCAACATTAACTATTTTTAATCCTCAGGCTGCTAGCATTATAGGAAAGTATATCGTATTTACTTGTTATAAACCTTTTAATTTCAGTTACTTTCTGGTTTCAAGATCTAAGAAAATTATGCCATATATTCCAGGAGGGGTTTTCTCAGCTAAACACACCCTCCTACCTGCATGCCTGAGCTAAGTGTAGATGCATTTGAGGACGTTAATGCATCATGAAATAATCTACCCTTAATCAAGTTGGCTGTGGCCAGTAATCCTAAGGGGTGTTCATTCAAAGTGATTTCTCTGAAAAAAAAAAGCATAGAGACGTGGATAGATGGGTGAGTTTGCTTTAAATATTAAAAATGAAATAAATAGCGTTTTTGGTTTGTAGTGTTTAAATGTTACTTTAAAGATGGAGCGATAACTGAAGACCACAAAGCTGGCCCCAGCAGTTCAAAAGGACACTTTTTTTTTATCAGCGCTGACCCTAGCATATCTTTTCTGGAATAGATAGAAGTCTGATGATCAGCAGACATCTACAGATTGTTTCATTGATCAGTTGTGAGAGGGAGACCACAGCACTGCAGAGCTGGCGATTGTTGACTTTGGAGTGGCAGATGGATAATGTGCTGTAGAGCCAGGCATAATAAAAATGACTATGTACTGAGACAAGTCTGCTCCCTATCAGAATTCCCCCCTCTTGTGCCTTCAATAGACAGGATCTTCTTATGGTGGCGAAGGATTGCATTGCAGCCCTGTAGGAGGCATTCAGCTCTAAAGAACTGTGGTTTTGTGTGTTTTAAGTGGGACTGTGCTATTGGATTTGGAAGCGACGGGAGTAAGGTGCTGTGCCTTTAAGGGCAGTATGTTTGTTTAGAACCTCCTCCTCCTCCTCTCTCAGGCTACAATGTGCAGTTAGTTAGCAGACAGGCTCTGCAAAGCAGCATGCACAGGCTATTCTCTGTGTATACAACAAGGCTGGAGTGACAAGCTTTTGCAGGGAATAAAACTTACTGTGCAGATACCTGTCTGCTTTCAACTGAATACACTGAACTGAAGGGATATCACAGCAATAGAGAGGTGGCACAGACGGAGATGCAGAAATTCATTCACTGCCTGAAGGATTGCTCTGGACGCTGAAGGCAGGAATCACAATCAACTCACTTGGTCTCTGACGGGAATATAAAAGCTTGGTGCTCAGAAAATAAGAGAGAAGTTGCTTTGGGTCCTCGGATTGGTGCAGCCACCATGCGTTTTGGATAACCGACTAGAGCTCCATGTCCGCCAGATTTCAAACTTGAGAATTTTAACAAGTTCTTCAAAATCGGCGAGCCCCAGATTGGCCGGCTGGTATCCCCAGCTTGGTGAAAACTAAATTTTTTGTTTCTTTGTTTTCTTTCTTGGCTTCTGTTCTCCTTGGCATTGTCTGGTTGGTTTTAACGAATGTTTTTGGGATTTGTAAAGAAGAAAATGTGTGGCGTTGGTTTCTGGAAGCTTTCCATCTCGGTGGGGTTAGTGTTGGTGATCTTGAGCGAGGTGGCACCTCAACCGTGCCCGGCTCAGTGCACTTGTAGTGGGACCACGGTGGACTGCCATGGGTTATCTTTGCGTAGCGTGCCACGCAACATTCCCCGCAACACGGAAAGGCTGTAAGTATATCTCTACGTGAATGCTGATTGTTACAGTATATGTTTTATGTTCACGTTGATACATATACGTCCTGTTCCTGTTAATACACAAGTCCTAAGGTGACATCTAAAATTTTTGCTAACATGAATCTAGTATTAGACTACACCTACAAAGCAGTATAGAACATCTGAAAGCTAATGGTCAAAGTCTTAAGACAGCCTTGCATGTACACAGTTTACTAAGCAACTGCCAGCCTTTCCCTATATTGAAATGCCAGTTCCTCTGTTCAGTAGACCATGCTGTCCTTTTTACACAGCCCAGACTCTCAAGCGCAATGTTCATCAATATTTATGCATGATGGGACATAATCAGTGGCGCAATTGCCTTCATCAGCGCCTGCTAGGTTCAGGATTTCAACACCACTTTCCCTGGCCATGGAAAGCAAGCTCATCCATCCTGAAACTATTTCCTACTGTGCCTGGATGTAGCATTTCCAAGCCTTGGCTGGAGCTGAACCACCACACTGTAACAGCACTTTAAACCTCAGCAGAGCACACAGTCCATTACACAGCCTAGATGACGTCAGGAGTGCAGCGAGAAAGTGGCTGTGTTATCAGCATCACTTTGCTTGGCCATATTGGTTTTGCAAATGATGATGAATATTATTTATTAAGGAACAACTGCAACAGTACACATAACCTAGATGAAAGAGAGGAGCCAATGCAGGATATAGTAGTAGGCTGAGAGAGAGGGAGAACTTCTCCCTGATCTTATCTCAATCTGTCAGTTTCACTTGTAATGCAGGCTGGTCTACTGCATTCAAGACTTCAAACCATCTCCTTTTCAAATTTAAACAAAGCAGTCCTGTAATAAATGTTACCAGTGTATTTGATCGCTTGTACATTTTAACTTCTCTACTGCAAGGTCTTCAGATTATTTAAGACTTTGAACCATCACCTTTTTGAATTTTAAACAAAGCAGTCCTGTAATAAATCTTTGAACATGTTGTACATTTAAACTTTTCTACTACAAGGTCTTCTGTATTATTTAAGACTTCGAACCATTACCTTTTTTCAAATTTAAACAAAGCAGTCCTACAATAAATGTTACCAATATCTTCAATCAGTTGTACTTTTTAACCTTTGTACCGATATACATACAAAGTCTTCAGATAACCATAGTGTTTTCTCTATCTATTATCTAGATCAGGATAAAAAGGTGTTTTATTTTTTTTTTTTTTGTTTTTTGTGTTTTTGTTTTTTTTTACTTTTGGTGTTATCACTAATCAGAACCAGAGAAGTGATTCAAACTACAATCAACCTAGCAGACTGTTGAGAGATCCCATTCCATCTCCAAGTGTTGACAAGCCAAAGTTTAGGCAAACATTACACTGAACACACTGCCATCTAGACAGAAGCCCTAAGCAATGTTGTACTAAAAATATGTCACTACCTGTCCTTGTCTGCTTAAGTTTTTATTCAGATGACATAACTTTTTCTATGTTTAGAACCTCAGTTTTGTCCAGGCATTTCAAATAAAAGAAAGGTTGCGCATCAAAAATTATTTTTTTTGTAGAACATTGTAATTGTGTGTTCCTTATTAGGCGGTAGCAATTATTTTGGCCTTAAGAGTAGTTAATGGCGAATAGGAACAGATGTGCAAACAAAGTTTTTTTTTTTTTTTTTTTGTTTTTTTTTGTTTTCCAAAGTTTCTAAAGCTTGTTGTGACTTTATTGGTCACAAGCAGCAATATTAATTCAAATCCTTGCTTAGCTGAACTGGCCCTCATGAGGTCATGAGGGCAAGGTTAATTTCAGATGCTCAACTCAGATAGCAGCTAAATTATAACTATCCAAGGAGATAAATTTGTGTTCAAATGATAACAAAAATAATCCACTGTGGGCAGCATCCCACTTGTTTCCATTAAAAAAAATCTCCAAAGTGAAGGTTTAATTTTCTGGCATTTACATTTTTTAAATTGCGCCATAATGTGGATCTTTTGAAGTTTAGAGTCCCTAATATTGACATTTTTTTAACCCAGTTATGTTTGCATTAGGAAATTGGTCAATTATACTCTATCTAAAGTCTTCATGCATGATTGAATTTCATTAATAAGTGCAGAAGTTTTTTTTTTTTTTACTAGTACCCAAGTTGTGTAATAAATGATTTATTGTCTATCTAGGCTGAGAGTTTTCTGTGCACATAGAGTTTGAAATTTTTTGAAAATATTGTCAGGTTGTAAAACTGATGCAAACATATGTAATTTATGGTGATACCATTAGCCTAGGCTTTGATTTAAAAAAAAAGAAAAAATCTTTAATGGTTGTGCTATGATGTTTACGTTTGCGTAATGTCTAACTAAAATTAGTTTATGATGTTCTTTTCCAAAGTCAACATAAGACACTTTTGGAGGCTCATTTGAGATAAGACTCATGAATTTGTTGCTTTATCAAATGAAGTTTGGAACAGTGTTATCTTTTCAGATAATGATGATCTGTGGCAAATAGTTTATTGGACTTTTTACCTTTTTTTAAATAAATGTACTAAATAAATCAAGAAAATTACTTTTCTGTTCTAAATATTTTTCATTAACCTTCTTTTTTTTTTTTTCAATTTCCAGAGATTTGAATAGTAACAATATCACAAGAATAACCAAGACAGACTTTGCAGGTCTGCGACATCTTCGTGTTTTGTAAGTATTTTTTTTTTTTATTATTGTGCAATGATTTTCAGTGGTTATTTATTTATTGCTGCACATATGGCAAATTACATTTTAAACAAGGGACTCAAGTGTCTAAGATGGTCAAATATATATTATTCCAAATTAACTTCCAGTATGTTTTATATTATTCCACAAAAATAAAAAATGTGTCAAAATTAAGATCTGCGAGCAGTTTGTTAAAAATGTGGTACTGGTAATCTTTTTCCAGCTCTAGAAGCAGCTTGAAAGACTTAAAAACTTAGTTATGCGAGTTATGCATTGTATTAAAGTAACAACTGTCATCTGCAAGTAATTAGTTATAATTGTCAATGTTTTCACACACATTTGTGAAATTGGAGGGTACTTCTGTTTTGTCTCAGCTCAGTCAACTATTGTCCTATTAGAAAACAATACTTCAGTTGGAAAGAAAAAAGTTACATATTGTGGACTGTAGCTGTGTTTTCTCGTGTGTTATGCAGTGTATGATCTACTGCATTTTCACAAGTGTTAACACTTCCTTTTAATTATTCAGGATGTTTATTACCCATTACTTTATACATGTGTTGGAACTGGCCCCTGGCACACAACTCTACTTTAATGCAAACAGTCTAGATTAAAAAAAAAAAAAAAACACAAAAAAAAATCTTTTTAGTCCATAAATAAAGTTAGGCATAAGTTCAGACAGACCTTTTTTTTTTTTTTTTTTTTTTTAACACATGTATGTTTTGTGCAGTGTATGAATTAAGGACATAACTTTTAAAAATAGAGTTTTCATATCATATCATTTTAAACTTGTGTAATCTAAGAAGACAACTAAAGGGGTTTCTTTATCCACTTCTTATTTCTTCGTGTTGAGTACCATGATCAGAAAGGTCAGTGTTTTCATTATTTTAGCTAAACTTTAATCATGGAAGTGGACTTAAACTTTTGAAAGTAAGTTGTTCCCTACTTTGTCATTGAATAAAGACAGTGATCGGTGCCTGCATAATCAGTTGTATGAAAAAGCGTCTTTACTTTCTAAATTTCAGGCAGCTTATGGAGAACAAGATTAGCACCATTGAAAGAGGAGCGTTTCAAGATCTGAAAGAGCTGGATAGATTGTAAGTATTTTAATGGTTGCTTAAATAGAAATGTTATTTTGTGTGTGTCATAGCGCATTTGGAAACTGAATCGTCTAAGTTCTTATAAGGAGTAAATTAATATTTTTTTTTTTTTTTGCATTCTGTGTTTTTGCCAAAAACTTCATTGGTTCATTTATAATGGGCAAGCAAAAATGGGAGGGGAAAATATAGCTATTTTTTTTTTTTTTCACTATAACCCTATTTTTTGACCTGTGGCGAGAAACTGTTTCTCAGTGAAAGTTGAGTTTTCACAGAAACCAAGTTACACGTTCTTATGTAAAATAGCTGCCTCAGGCAAGAAAACAGTTTGCATAATTCTACTCATTGTCTATTGGTGATTAGCAGGTTTGCCAATAATCTTTGCTGTTGTGCTGTTTGCGGAGTCATTATAAAGCTATCATTAGTCATTATGTAAACATAAATAACTAGTTTATTTAAAGCCATTCTTCCAAGGAATTGTCATTCTTCAGGTTTGAGAGATACTATGCAACCTATATGGAAAGGGTAGTTTATTTATTGATTCCCTTTTTTACAATTTGATTTCTTCAGCCTGATTCAAGCACATTATCAATAGGCATTGTACCTTTAAAGTAACTTAGTATGGTGCTTATTCTGTGTGTGCTTCCATTAAATTTCCCATGCTAGCGCACCATGATCTGACTGTGTATGTGTTAATTATGACCTCAAGAGGCCAGAACTGCAAGAGATTTGACAGGTTGGGTTTTTTTCCTGATTTTGTTATCATTGCTGGTGGAGGGAACTCAAGAGAAATGACACATGAGACATTAAACGGCATTGATCCACACTGCCTCATATCTTGATGATCTCCTGGAGTGAACACTTAGATCCATGTTTGTTTGGTTCAGTTGAAAAGTTATTTTCTAGAATTTGATGTCATGCAAAAAAGACCAAGAGGTTATAGCAGGAACTCAATAAATTTTTCCAATTAGAAGTATTGCTGATAATTTGAGTAAAGTGACCATCACCTTATTATAAGCCATCAAAGGGGATGATTCCTTCAAATTCTATACCATATATTGGATTCAATATGTATATTTGTCTGCTAGACACAATAAAGCAAAAAAAATGTTTGAGGCTGGTATCTCATTAATCAAGCTGCGATGGTGTAAGCAACAGTCACGCACATTCATCAAGTGGAGTTTTGCTGAAGTTTTTGGCTTTATTGAATTGAATAACGTTGTTGAAGGTTGTGTAGGCCTGTTATTTTTGTGGCAGTTGTGTTCTAGGGCAATGTTGTGTTTTATATATATATATATATATATATATATATATATATATATATATATATATATATATATCTTTGTTTTCCTTGGTGTTTGTTTCTTTCTCCTTTTTATTTCGAGTCATTACATCATTCTAGGACTGTTTAAATTTAGATATTGCTGTGGTATCCCAGATAAGAGTCATAAATTACTGTACAGGGTGATTCCCAACATGATAACGTCTTTATGAAAGATTACCAGTGCCTGCAGTTCAGTGGGTGTTCTACCAGCTGTATTGCTTTTCATGGGGGTGTTTTTTCTTTATTAACACCCGTCTTGTTTTGCAGTCCAAGTGTTTTGACTTGAAAGTGTGAAATCTACTTCTTCTTTTTTTTTTTTTTAACAGAAACAATTTGAAGCTCTTTTTCTGTTACAACAAAGAATAATGGCTAATTGTATTGTAAACTAAGGTAGTTATAGCCTACTCATGGACTTAAGACAACCATTGTCTAATCTGGATAATAACAGTTGGGTTGGAAAACAATCTTACCTCTGTTGGCATTCTTTACTTGGTGGGTAAAATAATAACCCAAAGTGTGTTTCCTTTATGGTCACTGTTCTAATTCTGGTCTAGACAGTGACTAAACATGCATGCCTGGCTGAAGCAATAATGCATGTTTTATTACAGACTTCTAGAACAGTTTTCTAACCATCGTGTTGGGTCTAGAATTATTTTAAACATACAAGTGGTGTTCTTTTTTTGTATTCATTTTCTATTGTAGAAAATCTGGGGTTGTTTAGGTCTGCCTATGAGCACTCTAGGTTAGTGGTTGAAAAAACTGGAAGTCCAATGAGTCCATTTTGAGGCCACGTAATCGCTAGCAGCGTCTACTAGAGATGATCCTTTGTTAAAACCCTCTGCTTGTTTTTGGGTTCTGTTACCTGTTAAAACATTTTTTGCAATGGATTTTTTTTAAAAATGTTTAAGGTTCCTAGTGCCAAAAAATACACATTAGTTATAAACTATTACTGCACTACCTCCTGGTGTGTGAGGGTTAGAGGATTGGCCAATGTTCATATTCTACCAATTCTTCATGTCTGTGGCCAAGAAACTGGAGAAAAAATGTTTTTTTAATCTGATTGCTGGTCATGCAAGAGGCAAGTTTGTACAGCCAACAAACATTCAACCATTATAACGGGAAGGATGTTTACTTGGTTAGACACTGTTTCTGCATTTTTTTTTTTCCTCCGCTAAACTTTTAGTCTTCATGTACACGGGATGTTTGAAAACCTCTTCTGAACGCTGGAACTTGACAGCTGGTAACCGTCCAGCTAAAAACATCCATTTGCCGTGTTTTCATGCCGCGGTTAGCGGCGTTTCCGTTTTGGAAGTGTTTTTACATTGTAAAATGGTCAGAAATGTATTCCCATTGAAAACACCTATAAACAAAATGCTTATAAACGCGAGTTACTAAGTTTAGACACATTTGCACACTGTTACAAGCATTTGGCGTTTCAAATGCCAATAAACCTCCGTCTGAACATATTTTTTTGCTTTTAAAAAAATGCCACTAAACTCAACTGCCTCCTAAATGACTTCTCAGTGTACATGGACAGATACGATAACAGAGGAGAGTTCAGGGGCTGCTGAAAAAAATGCCCAACTGCTCCTTAACGTCCGTTTATCAGCAGCAGTGTACATGAGGCCTAAGGCTTCATGTGCATGGGACATTGTTAAAAGTCCCTTTGAATGCTGGAATTTTTAGGACGTTTAAAACGTCCGTTAGGTCGCGTTTGCACCCGCGTTTAGCGGGCGTTTGCGTTTAGAACCGTTCCTAGAGGTCAAAAAAATCATTCCCCTTTTAAAATGGAAAAACGCGAGTGCTAAATGCGGGTCATTGTGTTCGGTTGCGTTCGGCCGCGTTCGGTCGCGTTTTTGCATTTGAAATGCCGGGAAACACACATTAGAACGCAAATAATTGCTTTCCAAAAAACGTCCATGAACTCAACTGCCTGCAAATGACTGTAAATGATCCTGTGCACATGGACAGATAAAATATCATGTAGGTGGGTTCAGGGGCTTCTGAAAAAAACGCCCCCAACTGCTCCTAAACGGCCATTTACAACGTCCCGTGTACATGGAGCCTAAGTGTGCTGTTTTATTTTCAACTGTGACTATAAACAAAAATACAGCGCACTGAGTATTCTTTGTTCCTGAGGAATAAAATCTGAATTAAAATAGAATCTAAATGAGCAAAAAATGGTATATAACCACGTGGATAGACTATGACAGGGAATTGAAACACCCAAAAAACAATGACATATATATATGGAAACCCACATGAATGGAATGCATTGCAGCTGCTATGGTGTACTCGGCTAAAACTGCACAAAACAGCTGTTTTAAGCATACTAAATAATGTACCTGTATATGGCTAAAATACATGTTGGGTTACTACTATATCCAATTGTTAAATTTTAAATCCCTGAAATGCATTGTGCTATTTATCAGTAATGTTTGTTTTATAAGGTGCGCTTGGATGCCGGTCCTCTCCTTGCAGAGTCCAGCACTGAATATTGAATGTTATGAAAATATTGTATTTCTTGGATCATATAAATACAGTAATATTAAAACTGCAATCAAATATGGCTTATTTGAAACCTTGTGAATCAAAAATAAAACTATGAAGTAAGAGATTGCTTGTTTTCTGATGATCACTAAGCTTTCTGTGTGGTTATCTGAGCAAATTCCTGAAGCCTATTGTTTTCAAAATATATATCTTTCCATAGGGGTATTTTTATGCTGGAGGGGGGATTTCTCGTGCCATCCTTAAAAAAACCAGGTGCATAATTATTTTTCACCTTTGTGGGCTATGACATGCAAGCCCACATGTAGCTTTTACAATAAGTATAGTTGTGTCTGTGCATTAGCAACTTTCTTCACATATTATGGGTTCTAGAAGGTTTATGTAATTAGGAATAGAGAGTAAACCTTTCTAAGCCTACTAAAAAGGAGTAAAAATAAATAATACAAAAATTATATTTATATATATATATATATATATATATATATATATATATATATATATATATATATATATATATATATATATATATATATATATATATATATATATATATATATATATATATATATAATTTATTTTTTATTTTTTTCCCCACTAAACTCTGTTTTCATCAATATCTGTCTATGTGCCCATCCCCTTTCTTTTGTTTCCCTACTTTTTCTGAGATTATTTTTTCTTGGGCCAAAGGAGAAGGTTTTTAATTGATTAAAGCACTTCTGTAAACATGTATATGAGCTCAGGCCACACTACAAGAACAAGTCAGCATGAGCAGCAGAATCATCCAGGTGAAGGAACCACTTACCCTAATGGAGTTGCTCCCCTGATGGTCTGCATTAGAGCAGAATCTCACTCACTAGAGAGGGAACAAATACATAGGACAAGGTAATTTGTCTTTTAGATCCTGGCTAGCTGGATTGCTCAATAGATGACACATTCTGCTTATGTGTACATCCTTTAAGATCTGACGCCAGCATATGTATTGTATTTAAAGCTTTAAAAATGTAAACCCAGTTGCTGAAGTGTAGAACTTACCAGTCATTTTAGTATTAGACTGGACTGCACTGAAAAGACTTGTCAGGTGACCTGGAGGTGCATTGACCTTTCCTTCCAGTCATGTGACAATGCTCGGGCCTAGTGAATGGCTGCCAAACATAAGACATTTCATGAATAGAGGATCACATGCACCTCCATACCTAGAAGTATTGGTATTTGGGCTGGCTGCAAAGGAGCAGCAAAGGGAGTACAGGCAAGGAAAGTAAAAGGGCCTATGTGGAGCTTGTGTGGATGACCATTTGAGATGCTTCTGAGACCATTCAGAGTTCATTGACAAGTGCATTTGATCTGCAGTTAACCTCCCTCTAATCTACATTTGACCTTCTTCAAGCAAGATTTGGTTTTGCATTGATTGGTATGATAATGCAAAACCCACTTGAAGCAAACAAAAGATCATTTACGCTGGCCTGGTGTGAGGAGGGCAGCGGTGCTTTGCCATGACACTTTCAATTTGTCCTGCATGGGCAAGGTAATAACATCTCTCTGATCCAATGAGAGCTCCCTCTAGTGGCTAATGGTTATATATAATGCAATAAGTAAAGTATATGCAAATGAGAGCATTGTTGGGATTGTAGACCACACCTTCTCCTGAACCTACCTTATCCTACTAAAGCAACAACACAGACTCCCAGTTTTTGGCAAAGAAAGGCCGCAGCACTCTTTATTGATTTAATATAAATGAAATCATAAACATTTAAATTGCTCATATAAATCCACTTAAATAACCAAAATAGTTGTAATTGCTCAGTTATCAATACTCGAGCAACAGTAATTTATAAATTACCATATAAAATACAATGTCCCCCCTAGAATACCAGGGTGACCCAACCACACAAAAGTGCTTGCGACAAAAGGGAGGGGGGGGGGTGGGGTGCGGAACATTTCTTCTTGTGCTCTTCGGTGCAAAGGGAAGAGTTCCAGACCACTCCAGCCTTATATAGCCTTTGCCTAGCTCCCAGAACATTCCATGACCCCCCATTGGCTGATTCCTGCTACCAGTACTCAGGTAAAAATGAACATGTTAATACCCTGACAATACCAATACCTATACCGACTATGGCCCATTAACTAACATGTGCTGGGGTGGCCACAATCCCACACAAAGGGCCACTTATTGTGCCCCCTTTTTTATTCTTCATTAAAGCGGTAGTAAACCGCTGGAAAAAAAAAACGAAAAAAAACTTTACAAGACAAAAGACGAACCCCCTACAGTGGCGCCGGTCACTGCTGAGGGAGCTGACATGTTTCCTCTGCATTTCTTCCGGGCTCCGGTGCTCTGAGTGGCCTGAGCTGCAATGACATCACTCGCACGCATGCGTGTGGGAGCTCTCCGTTCCTGCAAGGAGCTCTAAAGTTCTGGCACGATATTCCGGACTGATGTTAGCGGCTGCATGCAGGGCGAATATCTCCTAAACATAATAATTTTACCTACAGGTAAGCCTTATTATATGCTTACCTGTAGGTATAAATCACCAAGCGGGGTATACAACAGCTTTAAATGTTTTTCTATCAGAAAGTGCAAGCTCTTCCTGTTACATTTTACACAAGTTGTAGAACTGCCCGTTCTTCCTGTTACATTTTACATAAGTTGTGGAACTGCAACCTACAGGTACATCAAAAATAAAGGTAGAGTGATCAAAAGTAAAAATGTTAGGATATGATTCAGGCTATTAAATGAAAACTAATACCTTATTGGTTGTTGATGGTACCACTGACAGAGGTCTGTTCCTTCAATGTTTATAAATAAGGTCCAGTGTAAAATGTAGCATTATATTTTTATGTGTGAACTACAAGCTACAACCTATCCTGAAAGCCTGAGATTTTAAACTGATCTCTGATATACTAGGATTTCAGTTAGTGCTTTAAGCCATTGCATCTTTGCTGAAATAGTATATCTTTATTGGCAGTTCTCTGGTAGTCAACCTTTTTTTTTTTTCATACTTCACAGTTTATAAGGCAGGCCTGTTGTCAGGAAATTAGAGTTTCTGAGCGTGCACTGTCCTGGTTGATACACGGCCTATCTCCCGCTGTTCGTTATTGTGCTGTTCAGCGTTAAGCTCCCAGAGCTTTTTCATGTGTTTCGCACATAGGCAGGTCAGTCAGATGAAGTGGCCTGGACAATGTCTGCCAGCTAGTTCTACTTGTAGGCTTCCCTCATAAGTGTCTTTATTACTTGATAGGCCCAAGTGTTTGGCCCATCTGTTTTTTTCCACAGCAACCTGTGGAGTTCCAGCTGTTTGTGAGGTAAAATGATTTGACGTTGGGTGATTTATGTGCAGTCCTACATTTCGTATCATTTTCTTCTGAATTTGCAATGCTTTATTTTTTTAATTCGTTGTTTTTAAAACTTAAACATCCAACTATAAAGTTCAGTGCAACCTTTAATTACTACATTGGTTACAACCATTTTGTATACTGTCAAAATGGCTGCCAAGATGGTTATCAATTTACGTTGTATTCTGTTAATAGGCATTTTGTAGGGAGCAGTAGCTCATAGTAGCCAATCCGAATGTTTGTTTTTTACTGATATGACTGTTGTAACTGGGAGTTTGGTTGCTGTTGGTCAATATACTTTGGCACCTCTCATTGATCTTTGCATTTGTTTTTTTGACTAAGCTTACATGTGTTACATTTGATGGATATAACAGGCATTGCTGCTGTCTGCGTGCATTCTTCTATCAGTATGTCCCAGCCTCTTTCAATTGACTATAGCCTCAGTCCACAAAGCTACCGCACCAGGATAAGTATACATCTTTTTGAAAAAGTTTGTTTTTTTAAGAAAAAGTTTGTTTTTTTAAGAAAACGTTCATTTTTTTTAAGCTGAATTTTAGGAAAAGGAAAAGTCCTCTCTTGGGTTTTAACCCTATGATGAAATAAAGCCTTTATATATTTTTAAGATGCTACGTCGGCTATGTGCCGACCCTGTTGGACTTTCCCCTGCAGTGGGGCTGTGCTCGCACTGCAAGGGTTATCTGTTAATTTATGTCTATGGACCAGGTACAGCAGTTGTACTTACCTGATTCTCCCTGCAGCCTCTTCTCCCCTATGCTCTGACATTCTAAGGCCCTCTGGGGTCATCCAGACTGATGTAGGGACTATAGCTGTGCATTGGACATGAGGACAAGAGAAACAATCCGCTGTCGAAGTGTAGGCAGGGGCAGTTTGCTGGGGGAGCAGTTAGGTAAGCATTAGTGCTTTTCCCATTCCTTATACAGAAGCAAGCTGAAAACTATTGCAGGGAGGATGAAGCCCTTGCAGCGAGGATGAAGCCCTACTGCAAGTGAGGAGTTTTCATGTTCCTGGAGTTGGGCTTTAAGCTGAATCCAGTGAGATTTGAAAATTACAGGTACATGGCTAAATTAGAGAGTCTTTATATTTAAATCATTTTGAATTGAGCCCTATGTGTAGAAATGTTTAATAAAGAGTCATGTGATAACTAACTCCCACTACTAGCAGGGTTGTAAAAGGTGATATTGTGGGAAAATGATGAAAGTTCAGACCACAAAGCATATATCTCATTTTAGGAACATATTTAAAAAAAAATTGTTTAGACTCCAGTCTACAATTTGACCAAATCCATATAAATCTTCCTATCCATTCTTTTTTTTAGAAGCTCTAATTCTTTTTAACTTTGATCAATGTTTGTCACTGGAATTCTCATAATATTCATGCTTTGATTGCCCAAGTGTTCATGTTGAGCGAGTGAAGGAGGCAAGAGTGGGTACAAGTGTCTGGCACGGATCCATTTTGAAGGGAACAAATAGGAAAAGATTTTTTAAAAAGTTTGCTCACTATTTCAACCGGGATGTTTGTTGTATATGGACATGAAATCAACTGGACTGGAAAATAAACATGTCGCTTCTATGGCCAGTGATTTTAGAATTTGCACTGATTTGCATTTGATTCAGTCTGAAGCAGACTGTCTGCTCATTTTTGATTCACTTGCATGCAGGCTTCATTTTACAAGCTGGATTATATCACTCTCTAGTACCATGCAGCATAGTGGGGTCGCCATTCTTTTGTTGAGATGTCTGCTCAGATCTGTTTAAGAAGTCTCTGTCTGAGAATTGTGAAGTAGGAGGACAGAAGATTTTGGTCTTTTTGAACACGGACCAAGTTCTATATGAACAGTTCTTTTATAATCGTTCCCAGCTGTTGGCCAAGAGTAAATATTTCATATTTGTGAGGAAAAGTCGAAAGAATCCCTTTTGTTTACAACTGCCAAGTCCATCTGATGGAGGTACATTGTTATCTGACAACCAATTCATCTCCTTGGACCCTGGAATTTCGAAGCATTTCTAAGGCAACCTGCAGATACATTGCAAATATAGTTTCTTTCATGAGCTGACCAAACAAGGGACATCGAGAAGAGACCTAGTTGTTATTCCCTAGTGAAAGGACAAGCCTCTCAACTTTTTCCATGAGCAAATTATGACTGAATGTAGTGAACAATAGCCCATGGTAGGATTTTTCTCACTACAAATCATTTTGTAAATCTAATAAAGTTAATCTGCATGGAGAGTCTAAGGGCTCTGTTTATTAAAACTGGATAAAGGAAAACCGATGCCAATGGTAACCAATCTGATGCATTGAATAATGATATCATCTGGTTGGTCACTATAGGCTACATTTACAATTTTTTTTTTTCTCACTTGTGTAACACTGTGGAATAAAGTAAATGGTAAGCAGAAAACAGTGCTGTGTTGTGATAAATAGAGGCATTTGTACACAGCCAGTTAGTAGAATTTTTTTAATGACGCCCGATAGTTTATGTTCTAAAGTAATTCTTCTCTTATATTCAACAGACAAGTGACTCATTAGTTTAACGAAAATAGTATTCTAATGTTATTTCCAAGATCTCACAATTGTAAAAACAACCATGTTTTTACCATAATGTAAAAGAAGAAAACCTAGATAAATACTGTAAAACATACTGGCACCCAATTCAGCTATGTTTTTTAAATGCTAGTAATCCATTAGGCTACCATACTAGTTATAATTATTTGCACAGGAACCTTTGTCTTCTCAGCACAAACAATTGACCCACACTCGTTGATACAAATGCCCCTTCTGGTGGGCCTCTTGAACGTGGCAACCAGGTAATGGGTAAACCTGGTTGCTATGCATTGGTGTAGCATTCAAACAATTGTCTGATCATGACGCTTACATTCCCACCGATAGTTTCAGTGTCAGAGTCAAAGTTTGGTTACTTTAAGTTTTTAGTGAGTTCTGGTACACTTTAAAGTCTGAAGAAATAAAATGTGGCCAGCAGCATACCTCCCATACATCTCTCCGTGTACACTGGAAAGTCCCACAGTTCAGGTTATTTCGATCCTGCTGGGGTTCTTATGCTTATTGTTCCACTTCTGACCATCTCCAGATCTACATTGGCTAGACCCTTCTACTGCTTCTGTGGGTTGTTGCTTTCAATGTATCGCCGGAATGCCGCACTAGCTAAATTAAATGTTTAACCCAATAACATCAATCAGAGAAGCTCTTTAACATTTGCAGCATATAGGACAATATGCCATGGAGACTAGTAGAACTCCTTGTGTGGACATTAATTTGAAATGATGGTGAGAAAGTCTTTGCAGACCTTTTCACAAATTCCCAGCCAGTAGGGCTGTTTATTTTTCCCATGTCTATTTTTGTATGTATCCTTCCCTGACGGCACTTACTTGTTGCTCCTTACAGTCTAAAATGGATTGCGATAAAACACTTTCCTAGTGCAACCTAATTTTTCCTATTTCTCAATTTTGCTTCTTTTTTTGCCTTTCTGCTCCATACTTTACCTCTGAGTTTAGCTGGAGGCTGGATTCCATTCTCACATTCCTCACATTTTTTAGGATGCATTGTTCTCTGACTGTATAGTTGACTAATAATTCATATATCTGCTATAAAGCCTTTTCACGATAGGGTGCATCTTGAATAGGAAGTGGATTAGCTGATTACACAGAAATATCCACAACGGTCTTTTTTGTTTTGCTTCAACCTTTTCACACTCCTTCTGTCTTTGTCCCTTCATGGTCTTAATACTTTTGTACATGAATAACCAAAAGCCCTTGTATATAGGTTGTCAACAATCAGTTAATCTACTTATATGTGAAAGTCAGAAGGTCCAGCTGTACAATCTTTCTATGGAATGATCATGGCATAAATGCGAACAGTTGCATCAGCTGACCATATAGTTTCATGATCTGTATGTATGTAGACCCCCACAGCACTGACTTTGTAGGGAATAAGAATATTTGGCTGGAAAATGGCTGAAGAATTCTTCTCCAAGATCAGTCGACTTAAGGTTTCTATACAGACAGGGGTAGGTCAAAGTCAAACCGCTGTTGCTTTAATTGACCGACCACTCTTGTCTGGTTTAGGCACGAATGCAAAGAGATGCTGACCACAGACTTTAGTGATATTAAATTACTTTTGTATTGCAAAAGTATTTATTTTTTGTCACAATAAGAACTTTATCTTTTAAACATTATTTTGGACTTTTGACCCACTTTGGTTTTTATTTTATTTTCTACACTTTTATGGAGTCAGTTGCATCAGCTTCTAATAATTTGTTTATTTGTTTTGTTTCAGACGTTTGAATCGAAATAATCTTCAGGTGTTCCCGGAATTACTTTTCCTTGGGACTCCGAAGCTCTACAGACTGTAAGTACAAAAGGACATTGCATTTTGTGGCTTGTCACTGTATTAAGCATAGTATGACTAGTTAGTGTAATCGCTTGTTTGTTGTTTTTTTACTTCAAGAATTTGTTGTGCTAATGTTATGCACATTGAATTTTAAAAGGAAGGCATTACTTTTTGAGACAGAAGTATGAATTATCCTTTTAAAGCTAACAAATGGTTTATCCATATTGAAGGTGTTGTAGACAAAATTGTCTTTGCCAAATAGTGTTTTTTACTGGCCTCATTCAAAAATAAATGCATTCACAAAATCTATATCACTATTTGATCTTGTTCTCTCTGTTTTTGGCCACTGCTAACTAGTTTTTAATATTTGAAAAATCGGAGGCCATTTTGAATCTCACCAATTTGTTTACCATAAATAAATATTTTGAAAATGCAGACTCCAAAAGTGCTGCTAAGAGGATAGAAAATAATGCTTTTAAAAGCAATACATATACATGAATATAAGGAAATAGGAGTTTTTATGCCCCAGTTCCATGATTTTAATGTTCAAGAATTTTATTGGATTTTTTAATTTATTAGGGCAATGTGCACTAACTCACAGCAACCAGACCAAATTTTTCTCTGGCCTGACTACTGATTCAAGAAAAGCCAACAGTTGCTATCAATTACAGCACCCTTCTCAGTATCACTTTGCACTTACTTTGACTTGTTTTGTTTTAGTCCTTTAGGTTATGTGTTAGTTTCTGTAAAAAGAAATAAAACTATCTGAAAAATTAATTTGGCGCTCAGGCTCACATGGGATGATGCGACATGTGATTTGTGAAACCCCAAGTTGGATGACATGTGAAATTCAATGTTTCCCTATGAGAGCCATCTTAACTGATACTACACAACTCTGTCTGAATTTAGAATAGGTTCCTGCACTACTTTGGTCAGACTTTGATACGACTTCAATGCCACAGAGTGTAAAAAGTCACATCAAAGTCAGACTTTAAAGTTGCACTAAAAGTCGCAGAACTTTGGAGTCGGGCTCGTACGAACCGAGCCTTAATGTTTAAGAATGCATGATGCATTTGTAACATGAAATACTTAAAAACTATTATATACCACATATTTTTATATATATGGTATAGAGTTGCACCTTACAATTAATAAGTGCACTTTTAGACTAGATTGGCCTCTACTTCCCATGCTGAGTTGTCAATAGATTATATTTACCTGATCTTAGCGTCACTGACATCTATCCTATGCTGTCTTGCTTTAAATCCATCTCATTCCTGCATTATGCCTGTACGACCCAAACCTGGCTCATCTGCAGCCTGCCAAGTTGGCAAAGTGGCAGGTCTTCCTCTGAAGTCTCAGACCACCTTTTAGGTGATGAAAGCCAGAAGCTAAATACAGAAGTAATATTGTTTATTGTTTAACTAAATATACTTTAGTTACAAGCTTTGAAGAATATTCTCGGCACCATTGCTATAATGCAATACACACAGTACCTGTTGGAGACAATCATTCTTGAGGTGTATTCATCAGACATGGTGTAGTATAGGAACGAATAGGCAGACATCAACTATTGAACATTGTGCTACACAAGATCGAGGTATTGCGTTGACAGTAAAAAATGGAGGAAAGGAAATTTATATTAGTTGCTCATAGTAAACAAACAATGGCAATCTAGTTGTTTGATACAGTCAACATGTTTGATGTTTTTTTTTTTTTTTTTATGTATTTTTTTTTCATATTTGATTTGCAGCCTTGTTCAGTACAGAGCAGTCAGATTACAACTGGTTGCTGTGGACCACAACGTTAAAAAATTACAGCTCTTTATTGAATAAGGCCTCTTTTTGTCTCTTACTGATACTGGTAGGCCAATAGGTCTCCCAGATGTCTGATGCCATACATGTATTCTCTAAGATATTCAGATGATGATGCTATAAAAACAACTGAATACATAATTATTATTTTTTGTTACTCCGAGAGGTGAAATACTTGTGTTGCTGCAAAGTTTTCATTTTCTTTTGGCTTATTATTCTTTGTAGGATATCTCTTCTTCTCTTTAGTGACAGTTTTTTTTAATAAAAACGAGGAACAGACAAGTTACTTTTATAGGTGTCTTTTATATAAGGTTTTTACTTGTATTTTATAGCTGTGTGAGGTTATTACAGATAATGATTCTATTCAGAATATTTTTTCCTTTATTACATTTTATATGCCTTTTTTATTTTTTTTTTATTTCTCCTTGTTTGCATGCAGGATGAGCTGTCTAGTTACAAGGGCAGTATAAACTATAGCTCCACAAGGGGTGCTTAAAATGGTCACCTTTTATTCCCATGGTTTATATCTTCAAAAAGCAGTTGCTGCAAACTGTACTTGTGATCCTAACAGTGTTAGGTGTCACTTGCATTAATGTTCGGAGATGCACAATGACCAGAATTCAAATCTATATAGTGAAAGCTCTTTGAAAAGACTCTATAGTAACAGACAAACAACATTTTTTTAACGTTTTAGATAGAGTGGAGAAGGATTAGAACACCTGTCATGTTTTGTGTCTGTGTATGGGAGGGAGCTTCATCATTTCTATTTGCCCTGTTTGTTTGCCATCATCATCCAAAGTAAAAGAAAATCCTAAATTTTGGGTTGACACCCGAACAGTATTAGACGGAAAATCTTCCAATGGGCACATTAGTCCTGGTTACCCTGCTGACACCCCAGGATTCCCTCACTTTGAAGGGATTTCCTCTCCCTTCCTGTTTTGTTATGGGATAGGAAATAAAGGAAATTCTCCCCTGTTGTACACAGATGGCAAAAAAAGTTTTGCCTTTGGTTCTACTTTAAAGGGTAACTCCACTTTCGTAGGGAAAAAAATTAATAGTAAATAAAGAGAAAAAAATATAGCGAATACAATTGCGACTGAAGTCATATTGTAATTGAATGTTATTAAAAATGACCTTTCCTTTTCAATCTGCGGCTCTTGTAACTTTCTGCAAATGCAATGCAATATGGCTACCTGGAGCTGTTCTGTACACAGAATGTGTACTGACCACAGCCCAGAAACATAATTTCTTGCTTGTGTGATTGGCTCACCAATTTTCCTAGAAGTTTGCCTAAGATACAAGTCAGATTTCTGGCATCCCCTGCAACAAATATGTCATTTTTGGTGAGTTCCTCCCAATAGGAACATGTCTAAAGGGATGTAGGCACAGCAGCTTTTCTCATTAGAGCCCTGCAGCTGCCACAGCTGTTTGATAATTATGAAACCACTCTTATTAGACCCACTCAGCACAGAGGCACAGAAGCACCAAACAGCGATTTCTTCTTAATAACAAAAGGTAGGACTCTGCAACAAAGTTTGTTAAAGTCTTTGCAATATACAGAGATCACCCAGAGGGGAATTTTTTTTTTCTCAACAAAAGTGGAGTTATGCTTTAAATGAATATCCACCAAGTACTGGTTGGGTGCTTGATGACTTAGTCCCCATTCACACTAGCGCGACTTGTCAGGCGACTTGGTCGCCTGACAAGTCGCGGTGGGTCACCTGCCATTGATTAGCACAGGACCCGTTCTAATAGGAGCGACACAAGTCGCTCCGACTTAGAAAAAGGGTCCTGTACTACTTTGGGGCGACCTGGAGGCGACTTGCATTGACTTCAATGATATGAAGTCCGTGCATGTCGCGCCGAGGTCGCGGTCACAGGTCACCCCAGCAAGTCGTGTCGCCCCTGTGTGAATGGGCTTTTAATCTATGGCGATTTCTTTGACAGATGGGTGACTGCAGAAGGACATTGGTGGGGGTAAAACCTCACCAGGCTAGAACTTCGCATTGGTTTCATGAATGTACTGTAGGTATTATTTATATAAACTCATTTGCCACAATGCAAAGGTTGGGAATTGAAGATCTTTTAGAAATGATACAAAAAATGTCATCATTCGCTAAGTGTTCATAACAGGTGTGCCTCCATTTAAACATCATCTTAAATCTCTGTAAATATTCTTTATAGTGTTTTGTCAGCTCTTATTTTTAAGATGATTGACCTCCCCATAAAAAATGAACTGAATTCTTTTCTAGCATTGTAATAATATCTGAGTGATGAGCTCATATTAGATAAATTCATTTTTTAATCCCCCACGTCTTTTCCTCGATTCTTATCTGCATTCCTCGCCGGGACAATTGAAGATCTAGGACAAAGGTTAGCATTCAGCAATGCTGTTAGAACAGGTATATTGGAACAAAGTTTGGATGCAGTTTTAAGCAAGTCCAGTGATGTTAAGCCTATGAACAAGGCACTACATGTAGAACTTTTAACCAACGGATACATGTATGGTAAATGTCAAGCAGACAGTATTGCTGTGTCAAAAGTTTTGGACCATTTTTTTTAGGCTCGCTCTCACAGGCTTCTGTAACTGCACTTTTCACTTTTTCAGCATTACTGCGTTCTCTTGTTCTGGTTCAAGAGTCAAGATCAATCTGTTAATGAGACCTTTGTTCCTCATCTAAGATATGACCGTTCTAAGGGTAGCCATAGACATGTGATGGTGGCCTTCAAAGCCAGATTTGCAACAACTGTAGGCAAACCGCTTTTGACACCTAAAGAAACACCATAGGATCATCTTTTGCAAAGACCATTTAATTATTTTTGCTGGTTCTAACCTGGCTTAGGATATTGTAAAAATGAAAAATTAATTTTTGTGACATGTATTATTACAAATGAATAAAAAATAGATATCTATACAAGTAATATGTTGTCCCTTTGCCTCTGCAGCCTATAGGCACCGGCCTATGGTCCTTCAAGCTAGATCCAGCTTTGCAGCTGTTCCCTAAACATGTGAATCTGAAAATGACAGGGACAGTGTACCCTTTATGAACAGCAGCAGTCCAGTTGATATTGCTAAAGGTCCTTTCACACGGGCCGTCCTTATGTCCGTTTTTCATCCCATTTTTTGTGCGGATGAAAAACGGACATAATGCATGTCAATGGGATTGCGGATGTCAGCGGATGACCATCCGCTGACATCCGATTTGCGTCCTTTTCTATCAGTTCTGTTTTTTGTAAGAGAACCCTATTTTTCTTCCGTTAAAAAAAAAAAAACAGAACGGACGCAAAAATAGATGTCAGTGGTGTCATCCGCTGACCTCCGCAATCCCATTGACATACATTATCTCCGTTTATCATCAAACGGATGGGATGATAAACGGACATACGGACCGGATGACACAAATGTCATCCGTGTCCGTAAAAAGAAGAAAAAAAGTGCCGAAGCGGATCAAAAAATGGTCTGCCCCGTGTGAAAGGACCCTTACACATAGCGTGGGTTTTTTTATATTATATTGTTCCCTAAACGTGTTGTATTACGGCACCCCTAGGTGCTGATATTTTCTCATTGAGATAAGTGCATTGCCTTAGAAAATGTATTCTAAAAACAAAATTGCTTTCTCGCCACGATGGGATGGCTGGACAGGTCATAGTGTGTCCGTAGACGTGCAGTTGTTTTTTATATGATAGTTACTGGAAGGATTGCACGATCACCTTTTCATTTTTTATTATTCCTTTCCACATTGGTATAAAAAATTTGCGTGCATAACCTTAAAACCTATTGCATCCTGTTAAAAAAAATAAAATAAAATAATTAGGAGGGAGATAATTGAATCCACTATAGTTATGCCAGTGGAATCAAATACCCAATCTGGTCAAGCAGTTGGATCGTCTGATGTGGGGCTAGCTTGGAAGGAAGTCCAGCATCTAGAAAACCTTGATGTTGGTGTGAAAAACTCCCTGAATAATTGGCTTCCAATGTGCTGACATCAGGTGTGGCTAGAAGCTCATATTGTGTTTCATAATGCTTTTCAGTGTTGTATGCGAGAGCACATTAAAGGGGGATTTGGTGTGTAAAGAGGGCACAGCACCATGGCATCTGCAGTGTTAGATTTCACCTGCCCAAGGCTTATTGCTGATCAGACCATAAAATGAATACCTACTAAAAGCACATCCATGCTTTTAGAAATGCATTAACTCTTTTGAAAAGATGGCAGAATCGATGACTTATTACACGCCACACAAAACATCTCTTAAGAGGGAAACTGTAGCGATTACAAGAGTCCATATAAAGTGCACTCTTTGCTGAAAGACCACATGGACCCGGACTGACGCTGATGGATTTGTACGATGTGCTCGGTCTGATGGGCATTTTACACATGTCAGACAAGTGTATAGTTTACATTTCAATTGAAAATACACAATACACACTCTGTCCAGATCTTTAAATCAATGTACATTTCCGGCAGAAAACCCTCCTCGGATTAGGCAGATCACTTCTATATAAAGTGAACAAGGCTGTGTGTAAAACTCAAATCCAGGCAGATCGAAAAGATACAATTTATGCAGCTCTGTGTTCATTAAAGCGGTAGTAAAGCCCGCTTTGTGATTTTTACCTATAAGTCTATAAGGCGGCTTACCTGAAGGTAAATTGTATCTCTCCTAAACAGGCACCGTTAAGGAGAAATTCACCCTGGATCCAGCCAGTGACATCACTGGCGCATGCGCTCTGACAGCCTGTTCACACTACCACGACCAGAAAGTCGCCCCATGAAGGAGCGACTTTTTAGCGTGACTTTGAAGAGACTTGTTTAGAGACTTGGAAGAGATTTGTGCACTACTTTGAAGAGACTTAAATGATAGGTGACTTTGTCTGTGGGGACTGCCTGGCTAATCTCTTTCTTCTTCCTGGAAAGTCTGATAACAAGTCGCTTGAAAATAGATAAGGATCTGACTTAGAGGCGACTCCCATTGAAGTCTATGTGCACAAGTCGGATAGAGGTCGCCTAGAAGTAGTACAGGAACCTTTCAGAAGTCGGAGCGACTTCAGTAGTGCATATTAAAACAGGTTTTCATTCATTTACATTGAATTTGTAATGACAAGCGACTTGGGGCGACTTGAGGGCACACAAGTCGTGTCCCAAGTCGGAGTAGTGTGAACCGGCTCTGAAGGTCTGGCATACCGTGCTGGACCTTCAGAGCTTCGTGCCGGAACCGAGGGCTCCCGCACTCACAGCACCGGAGCCCATGAACCTGGTCAGCCCTCTCCGCAGTGACAGAGAGCTGCTGGAGGGCTTCATTCCAAGGTAAGGATTTCATAATGTGCTAGTATGCAATGCAAACTAGCACATTATGTAATTGCCTTACAGGTGTGTTTTTTTTTTTTTTTTTTCACTTCGGCAGTTTACTATCACTCTCATACATCCTTAAAGGCTCATACACACTTGACCAAAATCGGACGAAATATCCTCCGATTTGTCTGTCTCATGCTCAGCGGTCATAACCGTTTTTAGTTGACAGTGCATAATGTTCATGAAATGTCTCGTCCGATTTTTATTTTTTTTTTTGGGACATTTGTTCCTAGACTTCCGGGTCGTCGGCAACTTCAGATCATGCGTGGTCTTTCGTATCCGATTTTTCGTGGACGTACTGCATTCACATTAAACGAAAATTGGTCGTCAGGGGACGGGCGATAAAAATTTTGGTGTTAGTCCCTCCGTTTTTTTTTCGTTGAAAATGTCGGCATCGGCTGCTGAAAGTTGTTTACACACTAGTCGAAAACGATTTTACCTCGGACGGGAATTTTCGGGCAGATTTTCTACTAGTGTGTACCCCGCTTAAGCCTCGTACACATGATTAGATTATCGGACAAATTTTCCTATATGGAAAGTGAAGAGGGTACTTTCATACGAAAATTCCCGTACGACAGAATTCAACTTCAGAAGTAATGTCATGTGTTGAATTGTTTTGTATGTATTCTAGTTTCCGAGCATGCCTAGTCTTGCTCTTATGATTTTTTTCGGACGAAAACTGTACAAATTAAGTGAAAATCGAACGTTGTGTTCACGTACGATAAAAATGTTATAGCCTGCACATCCAGTTTTTGTCGTCAGGTGCGACTTTAAAGACATCTGTACAGCTTGTTGCACCTGACTTCGCCAAAAGTAGTGCATGTACTACTTTTTAAATCGATGCGGCACCGCAAAGTCAGCGTCACACTGATTTAACCACTCCTGGACTGGAAGTTTTTACCCCCTAAATGACCAGGCCATTTTTTTGCGTTACTTTTACTGACAATTGCACGGTCATGCGACGCTGTACCCAAGAAAAAAATCATTGTCCTTTTCTGTCCACAAATAGAGCTTTCTTTTGGTAGTATTTGATCACCTCTGCAGTTTTTATTTTTTGCGCTAAAAACAGAGTGACAATTCTAAAAAAAAAAAAAAAACTGTTTTTTTTGCTATAAAACATACCCAATAAAAAATCCAAATTTTTTCATTTTAGGCCAATTTGTATTCCTAAAAATCCCAATGAGTGTATTTGGATTGGTTTGCGCAAAAGGTAACAGGTCTACAAACTAGGGGATAGATTTATGGCTTTTTTATTGTTTTAATTTTTTTTACTAGTAATGGCGGCAAGCAGCGATTTTTAGCGGGACTGTAACATTGCGGCGAACAGATCGGACACCGGACTGACCCTTTTGACGGCATCAGTGATATTACTACAGTAATCAGTGCAAAAAATATGCACTGTTACTGTACTAATGACAAGGGCAGGGAAGGGGTTAACACCAGGGGCGATCAAAGGATTATGTGTGCTCCTAGGGGGTGCTTTCTAATTGTGTGGGGGATGGACTCACTGGGTGAACACAGAGACCTGTGTTCCTGAATAGCAGGAACGCAGTATCCCTGTGTTCATCTCTGACAGAACAGCGGTCTGCCTTGTTTACATAGTCAGATGGCCGTTCTGTCTCTATGGGGAGCGATCACGGGTGGCCGACGGACATCGCGTCCTCCGGAACCGCTGATTGGTTCCCCCTCTTGCGATTGCACGAAACAACGTAAAGGTACGTTGTTTTGCGCAATAGAGCCGACCTGCTGCAGTAAAACTATGGTGGCTGGTCGGCAAATGGTTAAACAGTGCGATTTGCGGGCAATAGGCTGCAACTTGGCATGAGATTTGACCTGTTGTTTAGCATTCATGTTATGCTGTCACAAGCAAATATGAACATAGATGCTCTTTGTAATGTTCCACCTGCTTTTAAGATAAATAATAAAGAATGCATTTTTTAAAAAGCAGCAAGATGTCAGATTTCAATGAACAGCAGCCAATGAATTGTATTGTCACCATTTAAGAATCTGTAGAATAAAACAAGGTACATATTTGTTTTGCTGTGAAAAGTCTTGTGATCCTTCCTTGCAGCTCCCTCCTCCTGTTCCCTTTCATACAGGGATGGGGGCAAAGGGGCAGTTAAAACAGGTAGTTGATCTGTGTTTTTACCACCCTGACTGCACACCTAACGCATACCTTGGCAGCCAAGGGGTGGTACACATGCCATGGTGACAGCAAATTTACCTCGACTTGAAGTCAATGGGAATGTGCCTCAACCATAACCCAAACGCTTGCTTTGTAGTTGCAATCTGTGTCGGCACAAGGTCATCTCAAGCCCATGGCCAACATGCCAAACTGCCTTACCCCCCGACCCCCCCCACAAGATTTAAGAGCATTTTGTGTGAGCAAACTAATCTGCATGCTTACCCCCTAAACTTAAATTCCCCCTCCTCCCAGAACAGATCCACCCCTTGCTGAAATCCCCCCATCTCAGCACAGATCATTGCCCCAAATCTCCCGGAAATCCCCCCCCCCAAAAAAAAAAAATCACCACTCATAGCACAAATTCTCTACCTCTAAAATGTCCTCTCCTAGTATACATCTTCTCCCACCCCACTCCAAACTCCCCCCCCCCCCCAGCACAAATTGCCCCCAAATCCCCTTACCTAGCACAAATCTTCTTCCCACATGCCCCTCCCAATACAATACAATACAAGTGCCCTAAATCGCTATTCTCTGCACCCCCCCCCCCCGTTTCCCTTCCTAGAGGAATACTTACTTCCTGCAGCCCCTCTAATTCTCACTTCTAACACAAATCCCCTCCCCAATCTCCTTGTGCCCCCCCACTCCCACAACTCCACAGTGCCCAGGGCGACCGCCCCTCCTGCCTACCCCTTGTCCCAGCCCTGGTTGCAATGCCGTATTTCAGTACACCATCCTCTTTAGGATTGAAAATAAGTCAAAGAAAAACCACACACATTCAGGAGGCGGTAGGATGACCTTCAGAATGCCTCGAGGCTGCCGCTTTACCACCCTCTGCTGGGGCAATTAAAACTGCAGCCCCTGTAAAAGAGGACTTAGAGCTGGCTCTGCATTTATACAGTATACATCCAGAACTTGCCAGGAACGGCAACAATCAAAGTACACACCAATTGGAAATCTTGTAGTTTAGAAGGATCTCTCATCACCTTGCTGCCCTAGGCACTGGACCACAAGTGCCTTTTGCCAAATAAAGTCCAGAGAGGCAGCCAAGTATGGATTTATTGTGCAGCATATCAGTAGTTCTGGATGTAGAGTTGATAGCAGAGGCATAAAAATAATGTCCTCGCCCACAGTTCCTTAGGAGAAGAATAAATCCCTGTACTTTAGAGTTTGTGAGGAAGTGAGGATTTGTGCCTGCTTCTGTTATAAGAAGGCTACTGCTGTGAAAGACACACAGACCTTCACTGGCAGTAAAAAGAGCCTGTTTCCAGCATTATGTCTGACGGACAGATTTGCATTTCTGACATCCAGATATGAAAAGGAGATCTGTACTGAGAGCAGTATATAGGCTGACCTCCTTCCGAAAATGCTAGTTGACTGGCCATCATGCTGATAAGATGGCTGCAATAATTGAGTCAGTAACGTATAGCAAGTAGGCATCATCCTGCTCTTCTTACCCCTCTAATGTCATGGACTCAGGATATCACCGCCACTGCAACCTCATTAAGAGCCAGACATCTAAGATTTTAGAAGAACAGGTCAGTATTGGCTGCCTATGTACTTCTCTCTGTATAGGTGAGAGTTACTTCCCCTGCTCATGTATATAGTTGACGCAGAGGTAAGGATAATAAAAAGAAAATATGTATTTTTCAAAGAAAGGGTTATTACATATTTTGAATTAAAGTAGTATTAAAGTGATTTGTAAACGATCACCTTGTAAAACAACCCATGACTAAGTCCCGGGTCACACTTGTGCGATGCGGGAAGGCTGCAAATTCGCAGCCTGCTCCCGCATCGCAAACGCACCCCTGGCAGTTCACACTGCCATATGCGATACACAGGGGGTGTCAATGAAATGTTAACGACACCCCCAGTTTGATCGCATATCGCAGTGCGATCTGACAGTTCGCACAGGATCAGATCGTACAAGTGTGAACCACTGTGCGATCCGATCCTGATGCGGCTGAAAAAAAGGGTCATGTGCGACTTTTCTGCGGGTGCAGTGCGAATTTAGCCATACAAAGTGTATGTCTGAATTCGCACTGCACATCTGATTGCATTTAATGAAGGAGCAGTGCGCTCCGATATTACATGCGATTGCCACACTCGCAAGAGTGTGAACCGGCACTAAAGGATTCGTCAACTTGGGTCCTTAAGCACTAGAATAAAGACGCAGACTGCGTGACATGGGTTTAATACTGCCACAGCAGCCAATTTATTAATCAAAGAATAAATAAGATCACATTTACCATAACAATAAGTACAAAATTCAACAATGAACTTCTAACAATGCCCAACAACAAGGGGTCTTTGGGTGTCCTTAAGGCCCAATTTTAACTGTAATCGTCCCATGTCCTCAGCCGCGCCCCAACCAGCTCGAAGACGTTACGACCTCACACATACCTCTCATTTCCCCCCCCCCAGGGGACCTAGCTCCTGGGGGAACGACCACAAACCAAATGAGGAGCGCCATACCCTAGATGGGCCCCCACCCACCATTAGGTAAAATGTAAGTAATCACTGACCCCCCAAAGACCCCCTGACCCACCAATTGCTGTAACAAAATGCGCAACAGACATAATAATGTATTCGTTTTTTATTTTTATAAACTCATTTAGAGTAGAAAACACAAAATGATTCCCCAATCTGTACTCCTCAGCAACCCTTAACATACAGGGCGGGTGGGAGGGAAGTTACCTCTTCTCCTGCATTCTTTGGACTGAACCCAATGCCACCTATCTGCATTGCCCCTAACATTTGCTCCCAGCCCATCCAGCCTTTTTCCTCCAATCAGGTAAGGACTACTCCCTTTGCCACCCCTCTCACCTAGCTGACCCTTCCCTGACCCTGTTCCTTCTTAAGTTATGCCACCCCTTCGTCCATATTCTCCTACGGGCCTCACTTTCAGTTTAAAATAGAAATGAAAGGCAAAATATTTTTGTACAGATATACATAAACATTATGAATACCTTTTTCCCTTTTTTTTATAAGTGTTAGCATTCCCTCTGTTCTCAGCTGCATAGGAGCTGGCGTAGGAGAAGCAGCAGCACACTGAGCTTCCCAGTAAAAGGCTGTGCAGCAGGGGCATGTTAGGACAAGTCTGATCATTGGAGACGAGCATACGGAGTTCCCAGCATAGCTAGAAAACTGACCACAGTGTGTTCTCCTGCGTAGTGTGGTCAGTTTGTAATAGGAAAGCAGAGGGATTGGCCGGAACACCAGAGGTTTCACATAAAGGAAGCAATATAAAGAGAACAGGAGACTTTCATACAAGTACATGGTACAGCAGGCACATATCAGGAATATGAAATGTTGGGGTAACCAACACTTTAAACCCAAAAGAAAACCTTTACTATATTGCAGTTTACCTATATATATATAGTTTTATTTTAGGCTTTTCTTTTTTATTTTCATCTGGTAATCCAACCTGTTGTTTTTCAAAAGAACAAGCTCTCCTGTAAATGTATTTGTTTACAGGGATGAGACCAACCATTTAACACTGAAAGAAGTGCTAACAATGATCAGCTTTTATATTTATAAATTGGTGTATTTTGGTTTTTGTGCTCCACTAGGCAAGACTAAAATTGGGTGCCCCCAACTAAACTTGTCTTACCCTTCCTTCTTGAGTGGGGGGTGAGAAAGAGGGGGGCTCCCCTATCCCCCCTTACTACACCAGGAGACTCTCCCATCCCCACCCCCCAAAAAATGTCCATTCACATACAGAGTGTGTCTCAGCCCTGTCCACGCTCTCTCTCTATTAGCTCACTGCCTTTGACAGCAGCGGGAACCAATAGCGCCCACTGCTGTCTCAGCCAGTGATGGAGAGTCCTGGACAGCCGAGGCTCTCGTGCAACATGGCTGGATCAAGATGGGGCTGAGGGGGGCTGCTGCACACAGAAGGTTTTTTGTCCTGGTGCATAGAATGCATTAAGCTAAAAAGACCTTCTTCCTTTTAGAACCCCTTTAAGATTAGGTTCTCACATGTCCGGCTGCGGTTTGCAGTCCGGAGTCTGATTTTGTTCACTGGTTCAGGTATTAGATGCAATTTTTTACTTGAATTCGCACCTGCATAGGGCCCTTTTCAGAAACTGACCGCGGCCGCCCCGGACTCTATTGAAAGCCAGTCTGATTCTCATGTTTATGTGGTTAAAAACACATTTGATTTGCATATATGTGAACCAAGTATTAAGATGTCTTCCCTTCTTCATTACCATGACATGGTTGGGAGAAGGGGGTTAGCAGTTTACAGAAGATGGGATTGTTTGTGCTTTCAATTCGGCTCATAGGATGAAACAAGGCACTGCGGCTCTGGTAAGATCAATGGGTATTTTCTGTACTTGCCGAAAATGTTCTTAGCCTGAAAACAAAGGCAGCCACCACATCTGAGGATGGTAATCTGCAATATATAGACCTTTTTGTTCTTGGGTTTAGATATCCTTTAAGTTCATTCAACAAAAATCTGTACACAACTTCTAGAAGACGAACAGAAGGGAGACAGTGAAATTCAGGTCTTAGAGTGGGATGGTTAGAAGCAATGTATCGGTGTGTGCCAGAACACCTCAGAAAGTAAAGGAGAGACTGCCTCTCTTATTGTGAACTTCTCTAATGGATGCCGAGTGCAGCTCCACTTCCCCAGCTTCTGTGCATACTAATCATTATTTGACCTCTAGTTGTAAATGAGATGCCAGGTGAAAGGGGCTCCATGCTTGTTTCCTAGCCTAAGAGCAATATGAAAGCAAAAGAGGCTTCAGTGTATATGAATTATGATTAGGCACGGTCGGTTGCCGCCAGCGGTCTACTATACTTTCCCTTTGCTGCCTGCTCCGGTTTCTCTTTGGACAGGCTCACAGAGCACCGCATGGTCAGGTCAAGACGCTCGCATAGAAATAGAAGTACGGTTGCAGCTGTGTTTGTTGGATCTGGAGACCAGTTTAAATAGCATTTCCATTTATCCAGTCCATTAACAGAACTCTGTAAAATAATACCAACTCTGCATAAACTACAGGACAGTGTAATAAAATCACAAGCACTTGTTGACAGATAGGAGGGCGTAAGTAACAGAGAAGCAAAATGGTTTCAGTTTAAATGGGACAGTGGATTTTTTTTCAATAAGTCACTCAGACGTATTTTTATACCTAATTACACAGACCGCTTTGTCCAAATAAATGTATATATGTAAGTATAGCCCTCTCGGAGCAATGTACTTGTGAGCACTCTATCTGAGATTGATTTGATGTTTTGAAATGGAAACTATTGTAATGAAGTTTACAAGCAGCTCTAAAGTTTGTGCTCAATGTTACAAGCGAAGTAATGACAAGTTGAGGACTTGGGGACATACTGCTTCTCTGCCTAAACTGTTCATAACATTGCAAGAGATGTTAAAGTGTATCTAAGCCAAAAACTAAAAATGTAATATATTGCAGATTACTAGTTTTAGTGTGGTAGCTGCATTTTTTAAGCTTCTTTTGCTTTATTTTTACCTGGTCATCCTGCAAAAAACACACTTTCTGTTCTTGGGTGGCTACGTCAATCCTCCACTGTATCTATGGAGAGAGCCATGGTTGTCACCCATGGCTGCTCTCATGATATGGACTTGTACAATATCTGTATCTCTTCATCTCCAATACTTTCGGGGCAGGGCAGTTGGTAGATTACAGAAGATAGCTGGGAAGGAAGAAATTCTTCATTGCAGCTCACAGGAAGTGGCAAGGACACTGCATTTCTGGCAAGATCAACAAGTATTTGCATAAAATGTTCTTAAAGGGATATTAAAGGCTTTTTTTTTTTTTTTTAAAATAATAAACATGTCATACTTACCTGCTCTGTGCAGTGATTTTGCACATAGCAGCCCCAATCCTCCTCTTCTCTGGTTCTCCTATGGTGCGCCTGGCTTCTCCCTTCTTCCTAGTGCCCTCATAGCAAGCTGCTTAGGCCACTGCTCTGTGTGTCCATTCACATATGGAGTGTGGCTCGGCCCCCTCCTGGATCTCTTCTGATTGGCCTGCGGGCTGTGATTCATAGTAGTGGAAGGCAATGGCTACAGCTGCTGTCTCAGCCAATGACGAGGGAGAGACCTGGGAGAGCTAAGGCTCTTGTGCACATCGCTGAATCGGTATCAGGCTCTGATAAGTTTGTTAGGCTGAGGCTGCTGCACACATGCATAGAATGAGTATAATAATAGGTAAAAAACCTTCAGAGTTTACAACCACTTTAACTTGAAAAGAAAAGCTAAAACAAATGCGGTCACATGTAAGTACTGTAAATGCAATATATTGTATTCTTGTTCTTTGGTTTAGTTGTCCTTTAAAATATTAGAAGAAAAGGATGGAGTGTTGTTAGGTTTATATTGATGTTTGTGGTCAGTGTTTACTGTATATAGAATCCAATTTTTAACCACATTTGCTTAGTAGTGATGCTTTAGGATGGCATTCACTCTTAATATTGGGTCATTTGGAATTTGGCAAACATACATTCAGTGGCACCGTCAGCCATCAGGGTACTAAGTTCAGTTCATTTCATCTTCATGTAGACAGCATGTTCTAGTATTTTTGTGGATTGTTTGAGCATAGCATGTTCCTCCCTCAATCCAAACACCCTAAGAGTATCTGGGCATAAAAAGCGCAATTTGAGTGTTTACTCCTTTGTGTGCAGGGACTTCTGTATAGTGAACTATTTGGGGTCCATCATGTGAGCAGAATCGGATTCTTATGTTGGCCATACACACACATAGATTTCTATAAACAAGCTGAACAAGAAAGATCTAATGGAGTCCTCATTCTCAATAATACATATGGATGTTGAAGCTCTAGGTTGAAGCATTGTGTGAGGCTGGCTATACATTATACAATTTTCTTGTACAATTTTCCTTTGGATTTTTCAAAACCATATAATATGAGGTCAAACCTAAACACTTCCAATTTTAATGCAATCAGGCAGGCCCTTGCACTACAAAGTTGAAGGTGAATCTAAAGGATATTGAATAAGAAAATAAATAAATCCCCGGGACCGGATGGCTTGCACCCGAGGGTTCTTAATGAGCTCAGCCAGGTGATTGCCAGACCATTATTCTTGATCTTTAAGGATAGTTTACAGACGGGTATGGTGCCAGCTGATTGGAAAAAAGCCAACGTGGTACCAATATTTAAGAAGGGGCAGAGATATATCCCGGGTAACTATAGGCCGGTCAGCCTAACATCTGTAGTTTGCAAAATTTTGGAGGGGATGTTAAGGGACCACATACAAGACTTTAGTAATGAAAACGGTATTGTAAGTAGTAATCAGCATGGATTCATGAAAAATCGTTCGTGCCAAACCAATCTATTAACCTTCTACGATGAAGTGAGCTGCCACCTAGATAAAGGTAAGCCTGTGGATGTGGTGTATCTGGACTTTGCAAAGGCCTTTGACACCGTTCCCCACAAACGATTACTGTACAAACTAAGGAAGGTAGGTATGGATCAGAAGGTGAGTACCTGGATAGAGAACTGGCTCCAGGGGAGAGTACAGAGGGTGGTGATTAATGGGGAGTACTCAGATTGGGCGGGTGTGGAAAGTGGGGTCCCCCAGGGTTCTGTCCTGGGACCAATCCTGTTTAATTTGTTCATAAATGATCTAGAGGAGGGGATATCGAGTACAATCTCAGTATTTGCAGATGATACTAAACTAGGCATGCCAATATCTTCTATGCAGGATGTGGAAACCTTGCAAGCAGACCTGAACAAAATAACGGGGTGGGCAACTACATGGCAGATGAGGTTTAATGTTGATAAATGTAAAGTAATGCACTTGGGGGCCAGAAACCAGAAAGCAAGCTACTCACTAGGGGGGGAACCTCTGGGTGAGTCTAGGATGGAAAAGGACTTAGGGGTACTGGTAGACAACAAGCTTGGCAGTGGCATGCAATGCCAAGCCGCCGCAAGCAAAGCCAACAGAATACTGGGATGTATAAAAAAGGGGATTCACTCCAGAAATAAAGAGATTATTCTCCCACTCTACAAGACTCTGGTCCGGCCACATCTGGAGTATGCTGTCCAGTTCTGGGCACCGGTCCTCAGGAAGGATGTGCTGGAACTGGAGAAAGTCCAGAGAAGGGCAACAAAAATAATTAGGGGAATGGAGGACATCAGCTATGAGGAAAGACTACAAGCACTGAACCTTTTCTCTCTGGAGAAAAGACGATTGAGGGGGGATATGATATCAATGTACAAATACTGTACTGGTGACCCGAACATAAGGAACAAACTATTCAGAGAAAGGAGATACAATAAGACACGTGGCCACTCACTAAAAACATCCAATCATGTGCAAGCAAAAATACTATTTTTTATTTCCCTTGCATATCAGCAGAGCTTCCATCATTCAATCATGTGCAAGCAAAAATACTATTTTTTATTTCCCTTGCATATCCCCCTCCAATCTACAGCGACTGCACTTTCAAGTGCACTCGCAGCGCTCTTGTAGTGCACAGTGGATTTGCCTTTAGTAAATAAACCCCATAGTTTACCCGCAAGACCTCTAGAGAAATTACTGGTGATGCATCTGGGATCCTGACTATGTCACCAGTGATAATAAAGGCCATGAAGTGCAATCAAAATTTCTATTAGCTACCAGTCATTTTTCTTTATACAAACAAACATAGATGATTTAATATCGGCATGCAGAGCTGCATGTACCCCTGATTTGGACTGTGGTGGGGAGGTAGGTCCATTTTTTAACAGATGAAAGGTCTATCAATGTGTGCATTCAATAAAATCAGCAAATTCTGATTCACCCAGTGGGATGTGCCTATTCAGCTTGGTTTGCAGTGAATCCCGAATTGATTTGTTCTATCTCTGCTGATGTGAGTGATCCTAAGTAGTCTGGTAAATTACGCAGAGTATGTTAGTGCTATCTAAATGCCTCTAATCTCATTGCTATGATCTGTATATTTTACCAAACCTTGGGAAAATAAATGTAAGCAGTGAAGATTGTTAGATTCTTGATTAACGACTCGCCATCTATACATATTTTGACTTTTTCCCATTCTTCCTTGTATAAATAAAGGACACATTGATTTTTGGTAATATACGCAGATCTTTATACGGTGCACAGCGTGTGATATGAACCAGAACAAGGCTTATGATGACTGTATCAACTTATTTTAACTTTCAGAGTGGCCTTTGCTGCTTGCAGTCTTTTTCTATGATATTGTATTACTTTTTTTTTCACTCTTTGACATTTGTTTGCTTTTAAATGCATTTGATCATCTGCGAGTGAGAACGAAATTTCTTTTCCTCTTGTTATGTTGATGTATACGTTTAAACAATTTAAAATACAAACATTCCAGAATTCACTGTGCCAGCTCCGATTACAGCACGGGGAAGTGGATGTGTCACATATTATAGTGCTCGGCTTCATTATTCCACAGGCCCGCTTGGCCCCTGCCACAATAAATTCAACAACAGTACCACTGGAATTGCAGGTTACTGTTGCTACGGTTACCGTTGTCCGACAGATTGACATCATTAGTCATACAGTGATCTGCCATGATAGCTACTGCTGATTCTGCTCTCTGAAGAGGACACTAAAGACCTTTTTCAAACAGCAAGATGGCAATCCATTATTTTTATGTAATTAAACAGAATTGTCTACTTGCTACTTTACAAATGCCAGCATGTGGTGTTGTGGTCTGTACATTTTCAAAGTAAAATCTTTTCTTGCAAGGAAATATATGGGCTTTGAGGGATCGGACACACAGCAGTTCACTGGATAAAGTAACATGTTTTCCCTGAGTCTGCCGGTGTCCGGATTAATGTTAGAATGTGATGTTAAATTTGCTCCGACCGCAAGCATTGTGATTAATTATCTGCAGGGTCCATGCACAGAGCACTGCTGAGAGATCTGACTCTATGCAGTTGTAGGAAAAGAAATAGCCGCACATCCAGGGATTCCAATAGGTTTCAAATACCTTTATTTCCAAATGATTAAGCACAAGATGTATGTGTGAAACGCATCTACGAGACTTCATGCTGGTGTCTTTGGTGTCATCACTTGCAACTTTTTGGAAATAAAGGTATTTGAAACCTATTGGAATCCCTGGATGTGCGGCTATTTCTTTTCCTACAAGTGTTCCCACGGAGGCGGGCCGGGGCCAGCACTCTATTGGTTATCCTATCTCCTGGCAATCAACACACACTATACACCTGGAGCAGCGTCTTTCCTTTCTTCAGTATCCTGACTCTATGCAGACTTCTTCTATAAGGTTGGGGACTTAAATGAAAGGTGCTAGAAACTCTGATTTGGGACTACTCTGCGACGGCAGCATGAATTTAACCATTTCTGTATCATGATCTTGCTTAGTATGTGACCGTTTCACCTAAATAATAAAGTGCGCAAGGTAGTGATCCATAGAAAATCTAGCCGAAAATTACTTTTCCTATTTGCTTTCAGTGACAACAACCCTTCACGTCCTGATAGTTGAAACACAATTGTGCACCAAGCATCCCAAAATGCTTTTGGCTGGGGAAGGGGAAGGAGCCTCTTTGCCTTCATTATAAAAAATGTATTTGTCTTGGAAGCTTAGAAGGTTTGTAGGGAACTCTGGTGGGCTGGTGTGAAGACCTTTAGGCATGTCTTGGCACCTTTATGATGCTTGTCGTTAAGGGCCTACATGTTTTTACACATACTTTTCTGATGATACTTTTACTATAAAGAACAAGCCTGGTGTGCTGGATTATCCAATGATTTTCTTATGTTTTGGTAACACCAGCAGGGAGTTCTCCCCAGAGGTGTTCCTAAATAATGGTTCCTACAAGGTTCCTCCCTCAGACACATTGAGAAAGTCTCCACAAACATTTTGAAATGCTTAAAAAGGGTTGCCACATTTTCTTCAAGTCAAACCTGAACACTTTAACGATGCACAGTCATTTATTTGTTTTGTTTTAGTATACACTATAGGATTGTAACAAACCTAGGACACCTTTTGAGAATAGTAATGCGGCACACATAGTGCCCCCTCACCCTCCTGTCAAGCCCTGTTCCAAGCCTCATTCCTGTCTGAACAATGTGTCCAGTTTTCAGGTGGACTCAAACCCGGACACATGATTCAAAACCCGAACGGTACGGGTAAATCCTGGACAGGTGGCAACCCTAACATCAAGAGGCCCTTTGTACAGCATATAAGCGTTGTTGGAAACTTGGGTGCAGAGATTTTGCACTGAAAGCTAACCTATAGGCAGTCTTCTAAATATACAGTTGATAAATATATAAGAGCTGTTTTACTAGTTTACAAAGCATTTACAAATGTGTCCATCGAGTCTTAACATGCAGAGCCAAGGTGCCAAGGTTGGTGGCCTTACTCTTCTGCAGTATGTAATACACCTTGGTCACCTCTCAGCCCCCAGCCTGTGACAGGACAGTGAAGGATCAGCAGCAGAATTAGGAGTCCTCTCTTTTCTCTGTCCTTCTGTCAGCATTTTCTCTGTTGCATGCAGCAGGGCTTGATTGGCTCACTGTACTACCTGTGCTTCTTCCAGTCTGAGTACTGCTGTATTCTCAGGACTAATAGAAAGACAAAGGAAGGAGGATCAGAGCTTAGAAAAAAGCACTGTCTAGCCAGCGCATGACTCCCTCCTTCCCCATCAGCTGAAGTCATGTGAGCAAGGTTCCAGAATTTAGTCATTTAACGGGAACTGAAAGAGAGAAGAATTCAGTTCCAAGGCAAAGGTGAGCATTTCTGACCTCTCTGTACGTTTTCTATTTATTACTTTTCCAAGGGAAACCAACATTTACTGTATATGTCCACTTTAGGAGGTTAAAGTAGATTTTTTTTTTCATTTTTCACCCTACTAGTAGTAGTAGTAGAAACAAAAGCAATCAGTGCTTCAACTTTCTAACATCTACCCAACATGGCAGATCCTGTAAAAATGTATTTTATTTTTTATTGATACATTTTCAATTTTGTTCTGTTAGATGTGTATGAAAAAGAAATTGTCTAAATGGAAATAATGTTAATAATGTGTGTTAATTTTAAATTTTGTACATAGTAAGCTCTATTTGTGGGGGAAAAAAAGGACATAATTTTTATTTGGATACAGCATCGCACGACCGAACAATTGTCAGTTAAAGCAACGCAGTGCCATTTCGCAAAAGATGGCCTGGTCATTTAAGGGGGTAAAACCTTCCAGAGCCAAGTGGTTAAGGGGGAGTGGCAGGGGGTGTGTTGTATGCCTATAGCAGCAGATCTTACAGACCATAGAAAGGAAAAGAAAAACCGGAAACAATACATCATGCCTATATACTTTTGCTAATAGGTGTCCCTTAATTCCCATCTCAAAAAGTTGGGAGGTATGCTTACTTTATCAGGTTACTGCTTGCTTGTGGCCTGCTGGAGAGATATCCCTTCCCACCTTGTAGTGATCTGAATTCTAAACTTAGTTGCCATAGGAGTAGATGTCCCTATTCAATGATTGTTCATTGCTTCTTGCTTTAGTGACAACATTTTGGATTTCCCCTCACTTTCTATCTCGGTGAAAATGGTCAATAACGTGAAAAAGGGTTTAAAGCCTCTATCCAAAATACAGTATGGGGTTGTTTTACTAAAACTGGAGAGTGCAGAATCTGGTGCAGCTCTTCATAGAAACCGATCAAATTCCAGTTTTTTTTCCATCAAAGTTTAATTGAACAAACTGAAGTTAGAATCTGATTGGCTACCATGCACAGCTGCACCAGATTCTGCACTCTCCGGTTTAAAGTGATTGTAAAGGCTCGCTTAAATAAATAAATAACAAACATGTTATACTTACCTCCTCTGTGCAGTAGGTTTTGCAAAGAACAGCCCGGATCATCCTCTTCTCGGGTCCCTCGTTGCTGCTCCTGGCCCCTCCCTGCTATCAAGTGCCCCCACAGCAAACTGCTTTCTATGGGAGCACCCCAGCTGAGCTGCAGCTCTGTGTCCATTCAGACATAGAGCTGCCATTCCACCCCGCCCCCTCTCTCCTGATTGGCTCACTGGCTTTGATTGACAGCAGCAGGAGCCAATGGCACCACAGCTATATCTCAGCCAATCAGGAGGAAGAGTCCCAGGAAATCCGAGGGATTGTTAACATCGCTGGACAGAGAAGGGGCACAGGTAAGTATTAGGGGGTGCTGGGGAGGCTGCCACACCCAGAAGGCTTTTTATCTTAATGCATAGAATACATTAAGAGAAAAAACCCTCCTGATTTTACAACTCCTTTAAGTAAACCAACCCCTATACTTTCTTTTTATTTTATTTTTCTATTTGTAGCTAAATATTAAGTGGAATGTGACTGGTTTCAGCAGTCCCCTACCTACAGTCTTGGTAAATCAGGTTCAGTGCGTAGCTTTGTAGACACTGTCAAGTCAAATTGTCTTATTAAATGCGAAGCCATGGCAAGGTTCTCATCTATCAGTTTATTTGCTGTAGCTTTCTACCATATGACAACCTTCCAGGAAAACCTTTATTTTATATAAAATACATGACTCATTCATTTGCCTTCATCGTGAATCTTTTCTACTGTTTGGAAGGATCTTTTTTTAAAAAAAAAAAGTAATCAGATTTATTTTTCTTTTGTATATATTCTTCCAAAAACAATGAAACCGTAAGCCCAAAAGCTTCATGGTTGAGCGGCCACCATTTATTGCAGATGAAATGTATATTGTTAGTGGGAGCGAAGCATAAATCCACTATCTGATTCCTTACTGGGTAGAGAGGAGCATTACTTTTTATTTAAAGGGCTGCTAAACATAAAGCACAGAATGAGGCACGGTATAACGAGCCCAAACATTCTTAGATGTAACTGTTCAAGCCACCTGGTGAAGCTATCCAAAGAGTATCTTGCATATCACATAAAATAAAACTGTCTGAAAATAATATTCAGCTTCAACTTATAGCAAATCGAATGTAAAGTAATAAATTATTGTTTAAGTTTTGGATTGAGTGTGGAAGTGTTAAAACCCTCCGACAGATTTTTATTGCTTTCCCTTTTTGTGTGACTAAGGCTGGCCATATGTGGTGCAAATTTCTTTCCTGCAACCACGGGTAGATTCCCTCATCAACACAGGCAGTGCCAACAGGGGAATGCCTCCTGCCAAGCCATTGTCTGCTCCCAACAGGGGCGGGCGGGGGAAGCCGTCCCTGCCAGGAGAGGACCATGATTATTGCTAGCTGCTATAGCAGCTGCTAGCGATCATCGCAAGCAAATCCAGTAGGCTGGTTGTACCCAAGGTAATCATTTGATCAACTTGGCACCTTCAGCCTGCCCATTAACGGTTCAGCAGGAACTGGCCGAGATGTGAACCATGTATGGCTGGCCTAGGGCCTCATGAACACTGGCCATTCAGTCCCTGTGCGTCAGATTCTGATGTTCATGTGCCCGGGAGGCACAAGTGCAGCATCCATTCCCACTGCCTGTTGCCTGCCACAGGCTGATATACACTGCGGCTAGACTAGATTCTGTGCCAAATTTAACTTGCGTATAGGGCCCCATGTGCTCAGTAAGGTATGCCCTGACCAAGCCCTGTGGAAAATGATCTGCTGAGCATTGCAACCTATCAGATGTATTGTTATAGTTATTATTTTTTTATTTTTTTATTTTTTTATTTTTTTTAGTTTTTTTTTCCACAGTCAACATTTTGCGCAGTGCTTTACTATGTAATGGAAGACAGTACAGTTACCATACAATTTAATACAAGAAGGTTAGGAGGGTCCTGCTCATAAAAGCTTACACTCTAATAGGGATGTAGTTACCTTTCAGGTATTTAGACAGCCGCAGCTGTTACTGCTGTCTGAATACAATAGCAAGCTGTGCAGATTTCTCCACCCATGCCCTTTAATGTGGATGGAGGAATCCTTAAACAAGGGTTAAATAAGAAAAATCTATTCTAATATAATAATTATTATATTATGATTTTATGTTTTTGCTATATTGACATATCATTTCTGGGCACTTTAAAATCCCCATCTCTCATAGTCTCCCACTTTGGGCATGGGAAATACCTTTTTTTCCCTACATTAACTCTATATTTAGGGTATTGTGCCAGAATTTTTGAAAAAGCTCCCCCACCCAATACTCAAGACAAATCTATGCTTGTAAAGTTAGCCCTAGGGTTCTCAGATTAGCAAAAGCTGATTTTTAGATTGGTTACTCTACCATGTAAAAAAGCCCCAGTGAATGTATATTGTCACACATGAGGATAGGATAAAATCTCCCATATGTTTTCCCTTGCAGTGTGGTTGAGAGTCAGCAGAAGCTTCCCCCATGCTGAGTTATAAAAGTCCTCTATAAAGCAGAACTTTGTTGTTTTATTTTTCCTACTGAGCTTCTCCGTGGCAATCAATAATTTATCTCTTTGCAAAGTTATTGTTCCTGAAAGTTATGAGAGGAGACTAAACAAGCATGCTGCACTTGGGCCAACAAGGGCATTGGGTGGCTTATTGAGGCTTACATGCCTTGTGCTGTCTGTTTTATTTCTGAAGACATATTAATCCTTCTCTATAGAAATACGTTATTTCTCTACCAACTGCAAGTCACTGATGGAAAATAGTCTGTTTCCAGCAAGGATCTGCATTGCTGACGAAGGAATAAAGAGATTCCCTTGACTAATATACATATGCAGCTGCACTCTAGGAAGTCTATGAAGAATCATTGTACTATTATCTCCCTGTTCATTTCTTTAGCTGATAAATTAAAGATGTGCTATAGCCAAAATTGATGTCTTATTTTCAAGCCAGTCCTTGAATTTCATTTAAATATGGGCACTTTGCCCTGTACTAAGCCTGTATTTAATTCTCTTGAGCAGTCATTCACAACCATGGTCCTGTGAAACCGTAGGATTCCTCCAGAGTTTGCTAGGGGTTCCTTGAGTGTTAAGCAATTTTTCCCTCTCAGGTAAGTTGCTACTGACTTCAATGATTGCCCCTCCCCCCTTACATTCCCCTTACATCACAGTGCACCTTCCCTTACCTTGCACTGCTGCTGCGAGAAGCTGGGGGTGGAGCTGGAAAGTGTAGGGTCTGCAGGAGGACCAGAGGAGGGCTGGAGTCTGCTAAATGCTGAGACCAGGGAAGGCGGAGATGAGAGGGGGCTGTGGCTGCACATTGAGGCACAGGATCTGTAGGAGGAGTTCTGTCCTCCCTGCTGCTGACTGCTTAGACAGGGCAGGAGAGTAGAGATGAGCCTCTGTGTGGCTGCACGGAGAAGCGCAGAATCTTGCGGAGGAGTTTTTTCCTTCTCTCTGCTACTGACTGCTGGGGGCAGAGAAGAGGGGGGTCCTGCAGCTGCCTTAGAGGTGTGAGTTCTACATGAAATGGCTTGGTGGGCAAGATTTGGCCCCGGGACACTGTGTTTGACACATGCTCTAGAGCAGGGTTGTCCAACCTGCGGCCTTCCGGATGTTGGAGGACTACATCTCCAATACTCCCTTGCCAGCCTCTTAGCTGACAGAGTAGTATGGGAGATGTAGTCCTGCAACATCTGGAGGGCCTCGGGTTGGACACCTCTGCTCTAGAGGGTTCTCAACTATTCTTCCTGGATCAGACTGACCTTTGTTTAGCCTATGAGCTGTCTGTCCTCATTGTTGGCATAGAGCAAGTAATTTCTCTGCCCATGTTCTTCCTATTATGTATTGGGTAAACAGTGATACTAAATACTAGATGCTGGTGGGGAATGCCAAACATGAGCATGTTCTGTTGCCATAACATCAAATGGGGGGGGGGGGGGGGCTTTAAGAAGATCATGGTGGAGATAAAAATGCAGGCAGCATAAGGCATAAAGTCTCTTGTTTTCATAATTTTTTGTTCCATTCCTTAATGGTGCGCTGGGATTCTCCAAGCCCACCAAATGAATACCAACTTGAATGTTAGAGCCAAGTGGTCCCATCCCATGATACAAACATTCTCATTGGACTGCTGAAGTCCCAGAACTGCAATGTGGAATGCTGGGGGATTCACGATTTTACTCTAACAGCAGGAAATCCATATTTGCATGCAGTGATTTTGAGGCTATTGGGCTTTTGGGAGGTCCACAAATAATAAAATGAAAGTATGAAATATTCATGGGCACCATATAGTGATGGCATTTTTTGCTCATGATGTTTTACAATGTTTTCTCTAATGAGGAGTATGCTCCAATGTGTCCCACTTTTTATCTCCATTATTTGATGCACTCTCATACAGGAAGCCCAGTATCTAATATCTTATCAATATCTTATGTGTACAATTATTTTTCTTACAGAGTTTGCTGGTTCATTGGCAATAGAATAGCTCTTTAGGTGACCCCACAAAATGAGTACACTCATGGTGCGGACGCGGACTAAAGGGGAGTTGTCACCAGTAAGACACCTTAGATCAAGGTTGCTATTCACAGATAGAGTACTAGTTGTGGAATAGGATACACCTTTTCACATTCACAACTTGTGACATAACTGGACATTTGGGCAATGAGCCGTTCCATCTGCAGCTTCTCCTGCCATTTTACTTTCTATAAGTACCGTGGTCCAAAGCCAGATAATTGTAGTGCTAAACTCCTTTTATTTTCAATATCAATAAATAATTTAGGCAGTGGTTTTCTGGTTGGATTATTTTTGCTTATTTTTATTCCTTGCTACATTTTTATTGTAATAAATGTAAATTTTTTTGGCATATTTGAAACCAGTGGACTGTCTCTAACAGGCATTAATCTACAGGCCTTATTAATTTCTGGGCATGTGTTTTGTGCTTTTTGATTGCCAGAAACCAACATACTGTAGTTAATTTGTTTTCCTTTGTCTCGGTTGGTGAGGAGATGCTCAGTACACATTTATTCCTAACGGCGTATTTGCATGATCCTTACTTAATTCTTCAATGACAGGTTGTTTACCATTTACTCAACAGCATTGTTTGTTTCATTGGTAAATTTTACACGCTAGTTTGCTATCATATGTTTGGCTAGGTCACATCCAGGTGTAAGGTTACATTTTATATGGAGTCTAATTTATGTCATTTTATTTTGCTTTTGGAGGTGATGTTAGTTTGTCTTCCCCTCTGCCTCCTCCTGTTTCTTGATCACCTTTGTTCATAGATGGCAATTTTAACATTTGCCGTAAAACTTTAAATTATATAAAAAAAAACAGGTTGATATGCATATTAGTGTAACTATGGCAACCTCTTGGATTTGCCTTTATACAGAAGTCAGATCAAGGATGGATATATTCTGATTGGTTGCTATGGTTCATGTATTTAAACTTTCATTATTACTGTTTCCCAAATGTGCTTAGTTTGACTTCATCTATGTAACCTGATTTCAGACTTAAAGCGGTTGTAAACCGCTGTCTTTTTTTTTTTTTTTATTTGCAACCTGCAAGGTAAAGCCATAATGTGCTAGTATGCATCACATCGCATACTAGCACATTATGTAGAACTTACCTTTAGAAAGAAGCCTTCCAGTGACATGCTGTCAATGCTGACAAGGCTTCCATCTTCACCCGGTCTTTCTTCCGGGTTCACGGACTCCAGCTGTGTGAGTGGCGGGAGCTGCGATGACATTACTCCACACAGGAGCCGCCGTTTGTGGCACAGGACTCTGAAGGAACGTCACGGGTGCGCCGGTAAGCACATTCGCCGGTGACATCACCGGTTGCTGTTACAGTAAATATCTTCTAAACATTGCACGTTTAGGAGATATTTTCAGTACCTATAGCTAAGCCTTATTATAGGCTTAACTATAGGAAAAATGTATGCATGGGATTACTCCCACTTTAAAGTATATGTGAACACTCACATTGTAAAACAACCCATTCAGTTTAAAATAGAAATAAAAGGCAGAATATTTGTGTATACATATTAACAACTGTTCTATATATCCTTTTTCCCCTTGTTTTATAAGTGATCACATATCCTCTGGTCTCAGCTGCATAAGAAGCTCAGAAAGCTAAGGGAGGGGAAACAGCAGTGCACTGATCCTGCCAGTGAATGGCTGGGTGTGGGAGGGGGCGTGTCAAGACAAGTCTGATCATTAGAGGAGAGCAGGCTGAGTTCCCAGCACAGCCAGAAAACTGATCACGCTGTTCTGTCATGCCTAGTGTAGTCAGTTTTGAAGAGGAAAGCAGAGGAACTGGTAGGATCACCCGGTATTTTACACAAAGGAAGCAATACAAAGAGAACAGGGTACTTTCTCAGCAGGCACATATCAGAATTATGATACGCTAATGTAACATATTCTTTAAAATTACAGTAAACTCTGGTTTGGTTAAAAAAAAAAAAAGTATTTTGAGTATGTATTCTCAACTCAAAGTTTCTTTTATTGCTCTAATGCCTCGTACACACGCATCGATTATTGGCCGGGAATTTTCGGCCAACGTCCGATCGGCCGATTTTTGGCTTGCTAGTATGATGCTTCCGACAACCGTCTCCGACTTTTCGGCCGAAAAAAATCTGGTGTGCAGGCTATAAAATTTTTGTTGGCCGTCAACATAACGGCCGATTTTCCATCAGTCAGTACAGATTTCGGCAGACAAAAATCAGATGAGCAAGACTGGGCATGCTCAGAGAAGTAAAAACACACAGAAAGTAAACCAACACATGACATCACTTCTGAAGTTGATTTTTGTTGGCCGAGAAAATTTGTGTGCAGTCTAGGCACATTCCAACCAACAAAACACTCTGGACAAAAGTCGGATGATCGGTCGGCCGATAATCGTTGCGTGTGTACGAGGCATTAGTCTCCAAATCTCCTAATTCATTTTTTTTATTTTTTTATTTTTAGAGGTTGGCTACGTTCATCCTCCATGGTTCGACTGTGTGTAGGAACAAAGCCACCTTCTCTTGCTTGCCCACAGGATGGACTAGGGACTATGGAATACAGGATTTGCATAGAGCAGAGCTCATGACTACAATTAGCGTGTTCTGCACCTTACAAACAAACAGAAGTGTGAGGGGGAAACAAAAAAACTTGCAGTGTGTCTACCCATGCACTACAAGGGTTCAAGATTCATTTATGTCTAGGGTACAAGGAAAAGGACTTTTTCTCATCTTATCCTTTGTTTCCCTGGCAGCTGTAATCACTGTAATGCTCTAAGTTGTGGGCAGGCCCTTGGTATCCTTGCACATCATAGGGCTATTTGCCCTATTACATAGCTCCCAACTGTCCCTGATTTCAAGGGACTATCCCTGATTTTGAACAAAGTCCCTCTTTCCTCCTCATGTGTCCCTCATTTTGGTCTGATCTATATAGTTGTATATAAAATGCACTTTTTACCTTTCAAAAAGTGGTTCACAGTGCTTCATCTTTCATCAAAATTCTAAATTGCTGCATCTGTAAATTTCAAAAGCCAATCTAAAGAAATAGTCATGCTAAAAAAGGGGGTGTGGCAGGGGGGTGCGTCCTATGCCTACATACTTTTACTATTTGGTGTCCATCTCAAAAATTTGGGAGGTATGCTATTGTACTTGATGATGTAAGAGCAGTTATAATATGAAGGGAATCTGCAGATGCAAGGTATAAGTAAAAGTTCTTTTTACTGGTACTCTATACATGAACGAGCAGTGAAGTCCCACTGCAAAAGTATTTTTTGTTTTCCCCAGAGTTGAGCTCCAAGCATGTCTACCTTTATTAATCTCTATTACAAGGGGGATAGGGAGATTAGTAGTTTATAGAAAAAAGATAAAATTGTTTTATATTCCCAGTTTAGCTCATGAGAAATGACAAGGGCACTTAAGGCGGAGTTCCGGGCACAAAAACGATATTTTTTTTTTGTGCCCGTCCGCTAGTTCAGCCTAACCTGAAAAGGAATTGGATAGTTAGATTTTTTTTTTTTAAAAAACTTACCTTGTAATTGACGATCGTAAATACTCACCTCAGGGTACTTCCTCCCTCGGAGCCGCGGCTCACCCCGTCACTTCCTGCGCTGCGATGATTCCTGGGAGCTGAACGTCATCGCTCCCAGGAATCAATGCGCCGGCACCGGCCCCGCTCGTCACTTCCAGGTGACGCCGCATTCCCCTGTTAAACAGCTTCTGGGCATGCCCAGAAGCTGTTTAGGAATGCGGCGCCGCACCGGAAGTGACGAGAGGGGCCGGTGCCGCGCATTCTGGGAGAAGAAGACGCGGAAGAAGACGCAGAAGAGGACCGCGCCGGCTTCAGCTGCCCACAAGAGAGATGTAAACGCTGTGGAAAAAAATTTATAAGTAAGTATTTCTTCTAAAAGGTAAGTGTGAACCGGGACAGATCAGAGGCTAGCCATTGTGGAATGTGCTAGCCCTGACTGTCCCGGGGGTATGTTCATTAAAAAATGACATCTGTGCCCGGAACTCCGCTTTAAAGGGTTTGTTACCCCAAAACTTCATATTCCTTCATACTTGTGCGATGGAGACATCGCATGTGATTCGCACAGGAATCCCACCACATTTCTGTGCACATCAAATGCGATGTCTGTGTAGTGTGATTTCAGCCGTACATTTTGTATTGCTGAAATCACATCTGCACCCAAATGGGGCAGGACCCTTTTTTCCCCCCTCACCTGAATCCCATCACACCCATGCAATGCGATTCTGGCAATTGCACTGCAATTTGCGATCTGTTTTGGGATTTCGTTAATCTAACATTGACACCTGCAGCAGATCGCATGGACGTGGTGCGATTGCAATGCGGTGCAGGAAATGCATAGGAATCGCTGCGTTTCCAGCATTGCATAAGAGTGAGGCTCAAATACATGGGAGTTGTTGCACCTCTGGTAAAAGGCAGAAAAATGGCAACTCATGCAGCTGGGATATTTCCCACAGTGGTTTACTTCTGGTATCTCACTGTCTGATCCTGGCAGAATCACAGAGATTAAAATGACAATCTGCTAATGTATGTGAGTACATGTAGGATGGTGGTTTCCAGTTACCAAGAACAATCGGCATAGCCGTGTAAGATAAATCAGCAATTGTAACTGATAATCTTCCATTACTGTCAGTGGTTTATGTTACCCGAGGAAAGCCCAAGGGGGGCCTACTGACACTTCAAAGCTGGCTCAATACATAGGCTGGGAACACGCTACTCTGCCACAATTGTTCCTTTACATTATAAGGAATTACATTGTATAAACACGTCAGGAAAACACCTTGATTTCCACACTGAACGTATTCTAGTGACCGTGCAAAAAGTGACCGTGCAAAGTTTGGTATAAATATGAATGTGCATGTTGTCCTCAGGAGATCTCCATTCAACAGAATGCCTCTGTTTCTAATGTGTTTTTTGGCCAAACACGTGTTAAATTTAAAGGGATTCTAAAGGAAAGATATTTTTTTTTTCTTTAGCCACTTCTGGTCCGGAAGGATTTTCCCCCTTAATGACCAGGCCATTTTTTGCCATTCGAGTGCAGAGAAACCAGCTGAAAAATAATTAGGTGTACATGGAGGTTCATGGAAATAAGAAGTCCTTATGCTTTCTGGATGTGATCTTGTAGTGAGAAGCTGCATTGTGCTCTTGGCACTACTCTGTGAGCAGAAACATTAAAAATGGGCACATGCACATTGATTTTTGTATTGCATCTCAGCACTGGTTGTCAATGGATGGTGTTGGTGTATGGCCATCTTTAGCCCCTGACCATTTCCTGTTGCAGGTCTGAAGTCTATGACTGTCTCTTGAGCATGCCCATAGTCCTTTACAATGTACTTTTGCATATCTGCATGTTATGAACCTCTCTTGGAGCATGTCTATAGTCATTGACCATCTCCTATTGCACGTTAGCAGGGCCCTCTTCTTCTTTCCGTATTCGAATGTATTGTAACTGTAACGTCCCCCTTTATATTGTAAAGTGCTGTGCAAACTGTTGGTGCTATGCAAAGCCTGTATAATAACAATGTCTGCAGTCTTTGACCCTCTCTTGTAGCATGTCCATAGTCATTGATCATGTCCTGTTAGAATTTGGCAGTCTCTAAACCTCTCTTGTAGCATGTCCATAGTCATTGGCCATCTCCTGTTGCATGTCTGCAGTTTCAGACCCTCTCTTGCAGCAAGTTCATAGTCACTGACCATCTCATGTTGCTCCTGCAGTCTATCCCTCTCTTGCAGTATGCCCATAGTTGTGGTCAACACTTAAAGACGAGTCCCTAATGTGGAAAGTCGGTGTGGTGTGCCTGAACCGACGTAAGGGGGGTAGCCTGTAAATAAAGAGGGCACCCCAAAGGTAAGAGGTTGAGAAAAAGGGGGTGAAGGAGGGTGGGATGACGTTCAGCGCAGCAGCAGGCCGGCATAGCGGAGGGGCGGCGCTATATAGCCCGCTAGCTCCTCCCACAAATACCGGCCTGCGGCCGCACACTTGTGGTCAACACTTAAAGACGAGTCCCTAATGTGGAAAGTCGGTGTGGTGTGCCTGAACCGACGTAAGGGGGGTAGCCTGTAAATAAAGAGGGCAAAAAGAGGAAGCAAAACAACACACTTTATTCAATACAACTTAAGTCACAAGCCTATGAAATGCCAGTCTCAACTCCTTCTCTGGGTGAGGAATATAGACCTGGAAGGCGTCTGACTCCCACCGACCAAGCCTTTTAATGATATGGCCTGGCGTGTTATTCCCGGAGGCAGCCGAAGCCGCACCTATCCGGAAGGAGTGACCAGAGTGTGCTGCAGGGTCCCAACCCAGTCTGATACAAAGAGTCCGGATGTAGAAAATGAACTTGGACGTGGTGAGGGGAACGCCCAGTAACGTAAAAAGTGGAGCATGGCTGGGAGAGCGCCGGGACTGGGCCATGAACTCATCCAGCACTTTGACCGGACACCAAAGATTCCCTGATGGGTAAAGCGGGATGGTAACGGGGCAGCCCACCTGCCTGGTCTTGGTACACTGGAGCGTCAAAACATAATGATCCCCCCGCTTGACCAGATCTCGTTTGTGGAGACAAGAGCGCCCCTCTGCTGAGGAAGTAACCGTAAACTCCCCGGGCCTGAGAAAGCCGTAGAAGGCTAGGTACATGGCAGCTTTCACAACTGTATTAGTAAGTGGCTCAAAAGGGGCCGAGTCCAGCAAGTTGGAGAGAGCCCGGAATTTCTCCCCATCAATCGGCAGCCGCCTGACCGGGGTATGGCGATCCACCTTGCCAATACCCTTCAGGAGGCTCTTGAGGGGATATGCCCTGAGAAAAGGTAAGAAGTTTGGCTGGTGCGTTAGGACAAAGTGTTGGACACCCGCCAGATACAGTTTGACAGTACTGGCGGACAATTTGAGCTGGAGGTGGCAAAAGGCAGCAAAGGCGACCATCGTCTGCACCGAATGGTCGTCCAACCCGAATTCCCCCAAGAACCTTTGGAAGATCGACCAGGCCCGGTCGTAGGCCTTCCTGGTGTTGGCTGACAGAGCCATGCGGGCCAGCTCCCGTCCATGCGCCACGATCCGGGCTAGTCCAGTACCAGTTCCTCGAACTCTGGGGTCCGCGTGGGGCATCTGTCGGCCGTCGGGTGAAGGGCGAAAAACACCTGCAATTTGGACCGGGAAAGCGCATCAGCGGCTGAGTTAGAGTGGCCCGGGATATGTTCACAGTACAGAAAAAACTGGTGAGTGGCAGCAATCAAGGTCAGCCTGCGAACCAGCCTCATGATGGTCAGGGATGATGACCGGCCCCTATTGACAATGTCACAGGCCGCCATGTTGTCACTAAAACATTTGACTGCCATCCCTGACCAGCACCTACCCCAGGTGACAGCAGCCGCCACAATAGGGTATAACTCAAACAAAGCTGAGGTTTCCTGGAAAGCTGGTAAGGCAAGTGATTCAGCCGGCCAACTAGCCCTGAACCAGGAGTCCCCAAAGATGGCCGCGAACCCGGAATTGGCAGCCGCATCCGTCCAAAACACGGGGGACTGGGAGGAGATGGGCGGGATGAACATGGAGATGCCGTTCCAGCTTTCCAGGAACTCAACCCACATACCCAGGTCCGCCCTGGCAGGAGGATCCAGGTGGGAAATGGCGCCCTCCGGAAGACCTGGCAACAGCCGCAGCAACCGGGAGATGAAGGACCTGCCCTGGGGGATGATGCGCATGGCAAAGTTCAATGACCCGATCAAGGACTGCAACTCTTTCCTCGAAAACGACCCTAGTTCCAAAAACCTGCCAACTACCTCGCGAATGCGATTAAGTTTGTCCTGAGGGAGGCTAGACTGCATGGACACGGAATCCAGGGTAATCCCCAAGAAATCCAGCCTGGTGACAGGACCGACCGTCTTGCCTGGTGACAGAGGGACCCCCAAGGTGGAAAACAAGGCCATGGTGCTCCTCAAACTGACCGGCGTGCATTGACTTCGCTCGACCAATAGGAAATCGTCCAAGTAATGCAACACCGTGGGGCACCCGGATATGTTCAGCAGGAGCCAGCAGAGAGTCTCTGCGAATGTATCGAAAATCCTCGGGCTGCTTTTGGACCCAAAAGTCAACCTGATGGCAAAATAATATTTCTCCCTCCACTTAACACCGTGGACATGCCATAAGGAGGGGTGAATGGGCAGGAGCTTGAAGGCATTGGCGATATCCGTCTTGCTAAGCCAAGCGGCCCTACCTGCCCCTAGAATGGCCTGGATGGCGTTGTCCACGGTGGTATAGTGGAGAGAGAACTCGGCTGATGGAATAAGGGAATTAAGGCTAGGGTTGGTGGAAGAATGAGGAGCCGACATATCGATAATCAAACGTTTTTTATTTGTATATTTGCTCGTAGAGATCCCGATGGGGTTGGTACGCCAGGAGGAGAAGGGGGGGGCCGGGAAGGGGCCTAACATGAACCCCTCCTGCACTTCCTTCTCGAGCAAAAGGTCCACCGACTGCGGGTCCTCCCTGGCCGACAGCAAGTTGGGACATTCCAGTGTCCCAGAGGGAAGAGACACCAGCCCCGTGTGGAACCCTCCCGAGAACCCCTGAACCAGATACTCCACCAGGTGAGGAGAAGGATGAGCCTGCAGGTAGAATTCCAACACCTCAACCTTGACCCCGGCTAGTCATTGTTTAGGGTTGATCCTGGACGGGCACATGGATTTGGTGTGGGCCCTAAAACAAATGGAACAAACGTGGAGCAGCCTGCAGGCACTGAAGCTGCATGCCCCCCCGTTAAAATTGTTACAAACCTGGGCCTTACCTAGGAAAACGATAGGACGACCCAGCTTATCCCTAAGGCCACGCTGTTCTGACCTGCCAGCTCCCCCCCCCCCTGGAACCCCGGCCGGGGAGGATTCCGCCTCCACGGGACACAGGCTGGCAGAGTGTGTAGTGGAGGAGCATGTGGCACAGGAGGGAGGTGCCAAGCCTGCAAAGTGCCTGCAGAACAGCTCGGTGTCCAACAGACTCCAATCGACCCGTACGTTAAACTGAGCCAAGGCCGCTGCTGCCTTGGCCGAGACTGACTTGTGGAAGTCAAAGAAGGTGAACCCTCCGTACTTGTGCCCTAGATCCACGATTTTGTGCAGGTAAAGATCTAACTCCTCCCGCCGCTGTGGGTATACGGAACACAATACGTCCCTGTAGATACCGAAGGCCAGGACAAACTCTGGGATCGTGAGTTTCTTATTGAGCCTGGGGTCCCTGGCCTTCATAACAACGGACAAATCCCCGTAATTATAGATTTTATTCTCCACCATATCCTGGGAGGCGATAAGGAGAGCCACCAAGTTTACATCCTTCCCTTCCAAGATATCCTTGCGGAGAGCTGGGGGGACCATGTGGGCCGGGGTGATAATAGGAGAAACCGTAGAAGAGGGGAAAAGGGAAACTGGGGGCCTACCCTGATCACTGGCGGGAACTGGGGACAACACCGGCAAGGGAGGAGGAGGACCCCTCTGAGCTGGACTGGCGTCTTCCAGCTTAGTCAGCCTGTCTCCGATGGACTGCAAGGAAGACAGGATAGAGTCCAGGGTCCCCTGCATAGCTAACGTACAACCCTGAGAGCTTGTGCCCAATCCTGGATCTTCTGGATGTTCCGTCATCAGCCTAAAAAGTTCCGCTTTCCTTGCCGTGGCTGGGAACGGGATCCCCTTCTGGCGTAGCGCCGCCGAAATTCTCGGAACAGTCCAAGACCCATATGAACCCAGCGAGGGTGGAACCCGACGACCCCTGGGGGTACCAGATCTGGCGGGGGTGCAGGGCCTGGCTGGCGTGGAGGGGGATGAAGATCCTTCTTCCAGGACGGCTCCTTGAGGCCCGCTGTTGAAGAAAACAAAGAACAAAAAGCCCAAGTCCGATTAATACCGTGACGTGCTGGAAGAATCACTGGCTGGCTAGCTAAAGCCCAAAGGCGAAGAACTTAACTACCCCGTGACAGGTGAGGCCCTGCTAGATGCCAAGCGGCTGATGAGAGGCTCTACCTATGATTCTGGCCGAGGGGCATGAGCCACTGACGTGGTGGCGGGACCGTTGGCCTCTCGGTGACAGTACAGAATCAAAACGAGTGGCCGTGACAGGTGAGGCCCTAGCTATAAACCCATGAGAAGGGTGGAGCGAGGCGCTAGCTTTGATTTGGCCCGAGGGGCGGGGAATCTCCGACGAGATGGGGAGTTGGCCTCGCGGGACCGGCTATGAAGGGGGGGGGGCTAGGGGCCAGCACCTGAACCCTGACAGCCAGTATGAACTCGCCCTGCGGGGGAGGGGGGGGGGGACAACACGAGACAAGAACAACACAGTTTGGAGTGCAACAACGACAGTGCCAACAAAGAGGACAACGACATGAAGTGCGGTATGCATAGTGGTGATGAAGCCGTGACGGTGCCCAGGCACCGATGCATCACCAGGTGGATCACAGAAGAGTGGAATGAGCCAGAAGAGCAACCGGCGGGGGCCTAACCACCGGGCGCGAGCCAGACCGAAGACTAAGTGAGTGGAGGAAAGGGGAGAAGTAGCCTAACGGTGACTATGGGTGACGCCAGCGGCGTCTGTGAAGACTAGATAACCGGAACCGTGTGGTACACAAAGGAACCTGGACCTGACATAGTACCTGATGCCGGCATTGAAGGACATGATGAGAACCTGCAGGAGAAAGGCAACGGTCAAGGGGGGGGGTCACCCATACCCCCCACCGGAACATGACATGGCACCAGGAACAACACAACCCTGCCATGCCAAGAGGCCCCCCCCAACCCCCGAGCACCAACCCCCCCCCCCCACGCAAGGTACCTAAGTGACCAGGAGGGCACCGAAATGCAGGAGGACGTGGGCAGAGGTACCGAAGCTGGCAGGAGGCAGTGAGTGCACAGAACATAAACACTTAAAAAGGGGGTAGCCGTGGCTTTGACAGGGGGCAGGCAGCGTGTGCGTGAGCCAGACGGTGGAATAGCCGTGGCCTACATGGAGGCAGGCAGTGTGTGCAAGGAGCCTGTGTGGTTTAGCCGTGGCCTACAGGGAGGCAGGCAGTGTGTGCAAGAGAGTCTGCGTGGTTCAGCCGTGGCCTACGGGGAGGCAGGCAGTGAGTGCAAGAGAGCCTGTGAATAGCCGTGGCCTACAGGAGGCAGGCAGTGTGTGCAAGGGGGCCTGTGAATTAGCCGTGGCCTAGAGGAGGCAGGCAGTGTGTGCAAGGGGGCCTGTGAATTAGCCGTGGCCTAGAGGAGGCAGGCAGTGTGTGCAGAAGACTTCCCCCCCCCCCCTCTTCCCCCCCCCATGCCCTACGGGTACCTGATCCCCTGCTGAACAGCGGGGAGAAGCAGCCACGCAGCGCTGGCAGCTGGACAAGCAGGCGGCGGCCGGAAGCTGAGAAGATGGGGCGGATGCCCGAGAAGGCTGCCCCAGTACAGGCAAGGAGTAGCTGGGATGCCGCAGGACCAGCGGGGCTCGGAGCCAGCAGCGGTGACTCTCACGTCCTGCCCGGAAGTCCGGTCCACGATCCCGCGATATCCGGCCGACGTCAGGTGACCACCAAAAGACACCTGACCAGCCGAATGACGTTCAGCGCAGCAGCAGGCCGGCATAGCGGAGGGGCGGCGCTATATAGCCCGCTAGCTCCTCCCACAAATACCGGCCTGCGGCCGCACACTTATTGACCACCTCCTGTTGCAGGTCTGCAGTTTCTACCCCTCTCTTACAGTATGCCATAGTTATTGACCATCTCCTGTTGCATGTCTTCAGTCTCTGTCCCTCTCTTGCAGTATGCCATAGTTATTGACCATCTCCTGTGGCAGGTCTACAGGTTCTGACCCTCTCTAGTAGCATGCCCATAGTTATTGAGAATCTCCTGTTGCAGTTCTGCAGTTTCTGACCCTCTCTTGCAGTATTCCCATAGTTATTGAGAATCTCCTGTTGCAGTTCTGCAGTTTCTGACTCTCTCTTGCAGTATTCCCATAGTTATTGAGAATCTCCTGTTGCAGGTCCCCAGGCTCTGACCCTCTCTTGCAGCATGTCCATGGTCATTGACCATCTCCTGTTGCATGTCTACAGTCTCTGTCCCTCTCTTGCAGTATGCTTATAATTATTGATCATCTCCTGTGGCAGGACTGCAGGTTTTGACCCTCTCTTGTAGCATGCCCATAGTTATTGAGAATCTCCTGTTGCAGTTCTGGAGTTTCTGACCCTCTCTTGCAGTATTCCCATAGATTTTGAAAATCTTCTGTTGCAGGTCTCCAAGTTCTGACCCTCTCTTGTAGCATGCCCATAGTCATTGACCATCTCCTGTTTCAAGTCTGCAGTCTCTGACAGCTTTCTGTAGCATTACATTCACAGAATATAATGTGTGCCCCCTTTGTAATGTCAGGGGCTGTGCTTGAGGCCCCCTGTTTTAAGTAATTTGACCACAGCTGACTTAGGTACTTTCTTTTTACGGATACTGTTATTATGAGCAGCATTGATATAGAAACCTAGAGGGGAGGGTAATCACGGCCATGCATTGCGGAACAAACCTCTTTTTGTTTACCACGTTGAAGAAAAGATTTTCCTATAGTTTTAATACAAGCAACAAAGCACCTGGATTAATGCATGAGTTAATTGTGCTGATTTTACTTTCCTTGTTGACCTTGTGCAGTCTCTGAACTTTCTAGCATCCATATTTTAGTACACAGCACGGACATGTAAGTCCAGCAATCTACAGAGGGCTCCAGGCACTTTAAGGTTTTGTCTTTCCTGTGATATCGGAAACCACGGACTTTCAGTTAAGTAGGAAACAGAATCCTGATGATGGAAGTGGTGGAAAAGCGAGGGCCATGTCAAATGCAATCAGCTGGCATTATTAGGCTTAGGAAAAAAGGTATTTAATACCATTGTAAATCTCACTGTCTCAATCTGATGAATATATGGACTCGCTTTTACCTGCAGAGTTTATTAAATTGTAAAATGAAGTTAAAGGGCCACTAAACCTAAACACACAGATTGTCTACTACAAAAATGATCAGGAGTGCTTATTTATCTAATTTATTTAGAAATATCACTTTTTTTTTTTCTGCAACACTTCATAGAAAATAGTTTGGGGCCTGTTCACACCAGGTGCAGTGAGACCGAGCTGGGCAAAAAATATTATATCGTCAGGGCAGTTTTCCCCAACCTAGGTGGTGTGGACTGAAAAAAAAAGTAAGGCATGCATGACTTTCCTTTAGCCCAGTGTGACACAATGCACCACCTCTCGCTGCACTACGGCCAATAAAATTTAATGAAATGTCACTTTGTGACATTGCAATGAAGTTTGTTAAAAAAAAAAATGTAAGCAGCCCTTTTGCATTGGGAGTAGCATATTGACACTCCTGTCATCAAACTACACGGGTCCTTGACTATTCCCTTTAGTTTCTGGCATATGGTCTTACTACCGAGTGTCCAAATCAGTCAGAGCTCACATTTAACAGTTCAAGTTTTAACAGTTAATGGTCCAGTCCACCTAAAAATTCATTATAGATAGCAGAGATGTATAGTAACTAAGTAGAACTACTTCACTACTGTACTTAAGTACCGAAAGGCGGTATCTGTACTTTCCTAGAGCAGAATTTTTTTCTCCTACTTCCACTTTTACTTCACTACATTTTTTCGATGATTTCAATACTTCTACTCCAATATTTTTTTTTTGTGCTGCATAGTTACTCGTTCCTATTATAAAAATTACCACTGCCAGAACAGTAGATGGCAGGTTTCATGAAGCTCAAAATATGTGTATTATCAGCGCATACGAAAATAAATGCTACTGTATGCATAAATAAAAGCTGCATTTGAAATAATAAAAAACAATATGATGTTCAAACTTTTGACTTCTTTCTTTAATAACTACATAACACAGTACTTGTACTTTTACTTTCAGTACTTGAGTAGCAGTTTTTTTTTCAAAACTACTGGTACTTTTGCTTTCAAAACTTGAGTAGCAAAATTTTTCAAAAAACGACTTGCAATACTTAAGTACAAAAAATGTAGAATACTTTAGTACTTCTACTCAAGTCACTTTTTGATTGAGCACTTCCACTTCTACTCAAGTCACTTTTTGATCGAGCAGTTGTACTTTTACTCAAGTATGGGTTTCGAGTACTTTATACAACTCTGATAGATAGTCTGGTGGTGGCATCCACCCCTGGCCTCCTATTTTTCTTGGATACTCCAACAGTGAGATCTCCCTTCAGTCATTTCTGTCTCCCCAGAGTTGTGGGTATTCCAACACAGATTGGTATCCTCCAGTACCTTCTGTTGCTTTGTCCACAATATTAATTAAATACAAAATCCAACAGGGAGAGTGAAAACTCCTAATGTCCATGGCTGGTGTGCAGACCAATGATCCCAAGAGATATAATTGTTAGGTGGTTAATGGCTGTCTTATACTGCTAAAAAAATCTTACTTTCTTAAATTTGTCCTTTAATAACTGCAATAAAAAGTGGATTTAGCTCTTCTCCACCCTAAAATTAAATATTTGTTAATAATATTTTTCGATTGTGTCCCTAGTAGAGAGCTTGTTTCTGACCTGCTGTCCTAAAAGAAAAAAAAAAAAAGATGTCAATGGAACAGGAAGTAAGAGAACAATTTTCTAAATGGTGCTACAGATGGAAAAAAAAGACGAAAAGTTTCATGTTCTCTAGTATATCAAGGTAAAAAAAACAAAAAAAAAACAGCCTCCCCAAGCCCTACTCTGTATAGAAATCTTGATTATGTAGCTCAAGGCAACCTTCTATCCATTGTTATCAGCCATTTTAGACCGAATGTAGAGTCCTTTAGTGTCATCCCTGCATTCATACCTTTTCTGCAACAGATTAGGTTTATAGATCTGATGTTGCAAGAACTGGACCTTTCTTGAGCTGCAGCCACCCCTTCCAGTCAACTTATAGAACTGAAGTCTATTATCTCAAAGAATAATTCTGCACATCTATGCAACATTTTTTTTTTTTTTTTTGACCATGTCTACCATTTTTTTTTCTTTGGATGAGAGAAAAAAAGAGATTTAAGAGCTTTCCTGAATAGCTGTGAAAATCCCAAAAGAGAGGTTGATTGCTTTGCCGCAGATAATTGAAAGTCCCCTATTTGAAAGTCCTGTTTGTTCTGCCCCTTAAACCAACAGAATTTTCTCTTAGAACTTGGGGAATGTGGCATCCAAAGGAGAAAGAGAGAGGGTAAAAAGTCATTGTGGGCCAACAATTGTTCCTAATCCTTACAAAATGCTGCAGAAATTAAATTTATTCTTTCTCCCTCCAAGTGTTACCTAGGTCACTGAGCGATGGGAAAACCAAACTGGAAGTTGAGTAGGGCCTTATCTTTGTTTTGTGTGGAGATGCTTAACCTTAGACACGATAAGGCATCCTAAAGTGTGGTGGGAACTTAATGCAGAGAATTAGCACGCTGTCCTTTATTGCACTGGATGTATAATAGGCATCGCTGTCACTAAAAAGAAATGGCACTGTTTACATTTTGGTGTTAAATGATCATTTAATTAACACCAGGAAAAACTCGTGAAATCCTCAGAAGCTTTTATTGTCAGTATCCTGGGAGTTTTAATATCCTCATTGTCGGAAATTTCCTTTAGAGGACTCACAAAAGGAATTTATGTACTCTCTGAAAACAGCAAAGAGACAAAGCGCTTGGAGCTGGCTGATCTGTAATGTCAGGCCTCAATGAATTTTACATGTGGTGAGATTTGGGGATCTGGGAGCGTTACGAGTCAGCTTTTTCTTTCCTTTACGCTCTATCCTGTGATTGTCATGTCTCTTGCAGTCTCACTAATGCTCGTATTTGTCAAAATATCTCCATGTGTTTGTAACCGTGACATGATCTGCTTTGGCATTAAAAACACAGTGTGTTTCCTGTGTGAATGAAGTGATGTAAGACTCTTTCTTTCTCCGAGGAACATCAAACAATCACACTTTAAAGAGTCACCATAGTAAAACCTTTATGTTCTGTTTGTAAGCAAAAGCAAAGAAGATAACTGTCGGCCTTTAAGGTTGGGACACAACAGGGCCGAATGGGAGTGCTCCGCACGTGTTGTGTGAAAAGTGTGTGTAGCCACATGCCTCATTAGCCACTAGGGTTCAGCTGAGCATATGCTTGGAAAGACATCACCATAGATCATCTATTCTCAACCAGGTTTTTGGGAAACCTAGGGCTCCTCTAGAGGTTGCTAGGGGTTTCTTAAAATATACCAAAGGCAAAATGTTTTCTTTAGTTTTGGATAGAGTGGAGAGGGATTAAAACACCTGTCAGTTTTATTGATGTCTGTGCCCCCATTAAAGCCCCGTACACACGCACAGATTGTTGGCCGACCGATCGGCCGTCTTTTGTCCAGTGTTGTTTGTTGGTTGAAATGTGCTCTAGACTTGCACTGGACTTTTGTTGGCCAACAAAAACCAACTTCAGAAGTGATGTCATGTGATGGTTGACTTTCTGTGTGTTTTTTCTTCTCTGAGCATGCCCAGTCTTGCTCATCTGATTTTTGTCTGCCAAAATCTGTACTGACTTAGGAACAATCGCGCCGTTCTGTTGTTGGCCAACAAAAATTTTATAGCATGCACACAAGATTTTTTTCAGCCGAAAAGTCGCAGTTGGTTGCCGGAAGCATCATACTAACAAGCCTACAATCGGACGTTGGCCGTCAATTTACGGGCAACAATCTGTGCGTGTGTACAGGGCTTAAGGAGATCCATCCTCTTTATTTGTCCTGTTTACCATTACCTATTGTAGCACTGCCCCCTAGAGGGCTGCTGGATATAGATATAGTACTTTCTGGATTCCCCTGGGTTACCCGTAGCAACAGTCTATGAAACGTATCTCTTTAAATGCTTGGTTGGACAGTCCAATGAACAGTCCAAGTGTTGTTGTTTTGTAGTTTATTGTAGAACTTGGATTGGAGAAGGGATGAGTGGGATACTCCAACAATTCACAATGGTGAGGACATCTGACTTTAGAATGCGGCAAGGCTGCTGCTTCACCCTGCCACTGAAGTGAAGATAGATTAAGTGTTCACTCTTTAATTTCTCCTCAGGGTTCTAACTTGGCTCCCCCTTCTCTCTTACTATGTGTGCTGACACACGTCCACTGACTCTCCACTGGAGTTGTCCCCTTTCTCGGCAGACCCCGGCAAGCTTCCCGGTACTCACGGACACTGTTTTTCCCAGAGTCGGACTCAGCTCCACACTCCTGGCTCACAAGGCCGACCGCCTTTGAACACCATCCACAGCAGCAGAAGGAGAGACAACTGTCACCCTCCTTCTGGGACCTGGCTTCCCGCCCAAAGACCCCCTGCCTCATGTGCGCTTGGCTTTTATAGCCTATCCCATGATGCACCTCTCACTGTGCCAACCCACTGGGACAGGTACAAAAGCCTGTGCATCCTTGGCCAGGTTTCCTCCACTGTCCAAGGAACCTCCTCATCGGATACAGTGGGGACACTCTCTCAGCCCCCATGAATCGCACAATTGAGCACACTGAGCAGGCCTAACTACTGATCAGGCTCCCCTGATAAGCAGAAAGAGCAACTGTGCTTTACCTACCTAGCACCTATCTAGGAGGGCGCTACACTATGAAGGAGAGTAAAAGAAAATCCAAATTTGAGTTGTTCCTAGAAAAGTAATAGAGAGGAAAAATGGGGACACTAGTTCTGATGGCAAGGGGGTCCCCAAAGGATTCCCCTAATTTGCACGGAATTCCTCTCACTTTCTGTTTAGGCTATGGAACAGGAAGTGAAGATAAATCTCCTCAATAGGGCACAAACGGGAAAGAATAAACTAACGGGGCTCTAACCCTCCCTTAATCTATCCAAAATGAAAATAATTAAGCTTTAGCTGATTGACCTCCTATCTACTGGTGTCTACAAAGTTCTGGAGCCAATGCATCTTGGCAAAAGCGGCAGCTTGATATCCATTATCTTTTTAGCTGTCTGTAAGGGTGGCATTCTGGCTGCCACTGTAAGGATCGCATAGCTCCTATTGACCATCAGTGTAAGGGACATTTTTCTTATTGACCCCCCAATGAAGTGATTTTTTCGTGTGCCCCAATACCTGGAAATTATTTTATGGATTCCTCTGTGGTAAAAAGGTTGAGAAAGGAAGCTCTAGAATAAATGCAAACTGCAATGCATGTCCATAGTCATTAACCATCTCCCATTGCACGTCAGCAGGGCCCTCCTTTTTCTTCTGTTATTGAACTGTATTGTAATTATACTGTCCCTCTATTGTAAAGCACTGTGTAAACTGATGCCGCTATATAAATCCTGTTAAATAATAATTTCTAGATAGGACTTCCCTTCCGGCAGAGCAGCAGACCACTTTCCAGTTGCCAGGTTTTTTAAAAAGTACTGTTAGCAGGCACATTCCTGCAATTATAGATTTAACTCAGTTGTGTAGTTATTATAAATAGAGAATTCACGTTCCAGGAAGAAACGCAAAAAAAAAGAATTGAATATGGATTAGTATGTACCGGTTCTATTTTTGTTATTTTTATGCTCTCTGAAAGAGCTTGGTAATATTGTAACACATGGCTGCCTTTGTTTGATGTGCACATCCCTAGACCTAATATACTGCAAATCCCAAGACTGTACAACTTGTAATAAATCTTATGACCTTGCGCAACAGTTTTAATCACTGGGCACCTCCAGGGTAAGTCAAAAAAATGTCCAACAGGAACCAGTTCAAGAGACTTCAAGTTTAGTTTGCCAAAACGCCTGAAACATACCCCATAAACATTTTTACTTCCCAATTGAACCTTCCATTTAAATCAGCTAAACACATTCCAGGGGGCATCAAAACAAAAGGTGTTCAGTGTCTTCCAATTTATTTTTCTTCGAAAGCAGCTTAAAGCAGCTACAGGCAGAGTGGAAAAGCACAACAGCTGCAGAGTGGGATCTTGCTGTGTGTGTGTGTGTGTGTGTGTGTGTGTAAGCAGTGGTCTCATTGCAGAGGTCCAGCACTCCTCCTACTGAATCAGAGCTATAGCTTTGCAATCGGCAAATATTATGCTCCCTGCTAATTGGAGAGCAGTATACAGATCACTGCTTCCACTTAGTGTCGGTTCACACTACCGCGACTTGTCAGGCGACTGGTCAGCCTGACAAGTCATGGTCCATTCTGTGCTATGGGAACCGTTCTAATGGCAGCGACTCAAGTCGCTCCGACTTAGAAAATAGTTCCTGTACTACTTCGGGGAGACATCGGAGCGGCTTGCATTGACTTCCATTATGTGAAGTCTGTGCAAGTCGCGCCAAAGTCGCGGTGCACGCGACTTCACAGGTCACCCCTGAAGTCGTGCCGTGGTAGTGTAAACCGGCACTTAGAGAACATAGGTCCTACTCTGCAGCATTTTGGTAGGACACAGGCTTTTTATTTTGGTTGTGGCTGATATTAAAAAAAAAAAAATGAAAAAAAAGTAATGCTTTGCACACCCTTCATTTTGATGCACCTGAAATATATTAAAATTATTTAAATTGAAAGTTATTTTGGGCGTTAATAACAAGTACATGCTGGTAGGTTCATTTGCTCCTGTCTGTTGGCTTCAGTTTGTGTAAATGTGAGTTAGGGACCTTAGATTGTAAGCTCCTTGCGGGCAGGAATGTGAATATACAATAAACGTAAAGAGCTGCGTAAATTGATGGCGCTATATAAGTACCTGTAATCAATAAAATACAATAATACCTGTGATAAAGTGATCTTTAATCCTCTCTTTTGTGGACTAAACCCCTCTTTAAGTTTACTGTAAAAATGAGTGCAGTGCTACGAGCTGTATTCAGAGGACAAGAAAATGGGTTCTGAATTCCTTTTTTTTTCTTTTTTTGGAGAAAGTGGAGGAAACCTTCTAAATAACTATTACCAGACTATACTACTTCACTGTAAAGTGCCTATGGCAATTCCTGTAAATTAAATCTGTATATTTAACAGAACATTAAAGCTGAACTCCAGTCTTCCCTTCACTGTTGCACAGTTGTACAGACTCTTTTCTGTACTGAAATGTGTTCCTCTAATTTCATTGCAGACGTTGTGGGAAGCCCAAAGTGTGCATTAGAAGCGTCAGCATGTCAAATACAATGCTTGCCTGATTTCTTGTCTTGGGGACATCCAGCATCATCTAGCTATTTCTCCCCAGCCTCCCTGGCCTGCTCCTTTTTTATTCAATAAATTAACCTACTTTTAATCATGTTGTCAGACTGACCTCCACCCATGAAGCCATTTTGAAATTTGCATAACTCCCACTGCTTGCACCAGGACTAATGCTGGCCATACACTAGCAGAAAAATCGGTAGAAAATCTATAATGGCGATCGTTCGCCCGATATTCTTATAGTTAGTGGGTGATGAACGGTAACGGCTTTCATCTTTCCGGCCTTAAAAAATCGTTTGAGAAATTGGAAATATTTTTGCTGATCTACCGACATTCTTGTGTTTTGTGGCTGCCTCGCCCGAGAACAATCGTGCGACTTTTCTTGCGCATGTATCAAAACCTTTAACCCGGAAGGTAGACATATTAGAGGATGATCATAATAATAAAAGAAATGTCTGATCCACGAAAAAACGTTTTATGTAAAGTGCATTTAAGTTCCACCAACGTTCATGGCAAAACTCATCAAACAAGGGCACACTGCTATCTTTTACAAATATAGAGTATAATGGTAATGACAATGGTACTCTCATCCAGTTGATCCATTGTTAAAGTTTCAGGAAAGCAGGTTCTTCAACAAACACACAGATCGTTCCGGAAATGAGAGTGAGTATAACCCAGAAGTTACATGTAGAGGTCACTTTCATGTAGTCATTTCCCTTCTGGTTTCACGAAAACTAACGATAAAATGATTACCGTATTTATTGGCGTATAACACGCACTTTTTCATCCTAAAAATGGAGGAAAAAGAAATATTGCGTGTTATACGCCGATATTTAAAAAAAAAAAAGGCCAGGAAGCAGCACCGAGAGCAGAAGGGGGCGAGCCGCGCAGAGGAGAAGGAAGGACGAGCTGTCATAGGAAGTCCCGCCTCCTCTGCCGAGACGCGTGACGTCTATCATAGGCGGGACTTATGGTGACAACGAGCGCTCGTTCTCCCTTCTCCCCTGCCCGGCCCACCCCCTTCTGCTATCGGCGCTGCTTCCCGGCCTTTTTAAAAACTGATAGTGTCAATGGCGCTTGCGAGGCTGCATTAGTGGAGACTGCGCTGGCGAGGCTGCATTGCTGGACACTGCTGATGAGGCTGCATTCATGGGCACTGATGAGATGTCATTTGATTAAAAAGACATGTTCTGAGTTCAAAGCTGTTTATTTTAAATTTAAGCTTTTTTCCTGAAACTTCTCTCCTAATATTGAGGTGCGTGTTATACGCCGGCGCGTGTTATACGGTAATTTATGTTCATGGAATGTTTATCTTTCAAAATTTGATTGTTCCATGATGGTAGTATCTTTTGCCATTCCGATAAATAGTTAGATTTTAGAAAACTCGCATGGCCGATTTTTCTGCTAGTGTATGGCCACCATAAGAGTTCTTGGAATACTTAGGCATGACTAAGGCACCCCAGATGTAATTTGGACACTTACCATAACCCTTCTCCCAAATCCCAAACCCTTTTAATAAACGTCTTGCAATAAATACACGGACACCTTTATTGGAGTAAAATTGGCCAACGTGGCCATTTATTAACCAATAACAAAATATATATAACACGTTCCTTAGAACAGGAACCAAAATATTATAATAAAAGATAACATAAGGTTGCTGATCTTTGGAGGCCCCAAATACCAAGTACCATTTGTGTATCTGTGTAACTCTTAACTGTCCCCAGCCGCAGCACCGGCACGGGGTCGATCTCAACACACAGCAGATACCTCCCAATTTAAAATACCAGTTAACCCATCTATTAACCGGTTGCCGACCGCCGCACGACTATATACTGCGGCGGTCAGCCCCGGCCAGGCAGAGTGACGTATCGGTACGTCACTCGCCTGTCACTGACTTGCGAGCCTATCGCGGGCGGGCGCGCGCCCGCCGAGGCGCGCGCCCGCCGCGGCTCGTTCACAGGCAAGTCAGTGCGTGTGACCGGCGGACTCGATGTCCGCCAGTCACACTGCGATCGCTCCTGTGAAGGGAGAAAGACAGAGCAGCTTGTGTAAACAAGCTGCCTGTCAGTTCTCCCTGTGTAAAAGTAAAGATCTGACCGTTCTACTATGTAGAACGGTTGATCTTTGCTTTTACACCAATAGGAATGTCCCTACACAGTAGAAAGCACGCCCCTAGGACACACTTAACCCCTCCCTTCCCAATAAAGTTAACCCCTTCCCTGCCAGTGTCATTTTTGCAGTAACAGTGCATATGTATAGCACTGATTACTGTAGAAATGTCACTGGTAACCCCAAAAGTGTCAAAAATGTCAGTCAAGGGTCCGATCTGTCCGCCGCAATGTCGCAGTACCGAAAAAAAAATCGCAGATCGCCGCCATTACGCGTTAAAAAAAAAAACACCAAAAATGACAAAAATCTTTCTCTTTGTTAGTAAACGCGATAACTTTTGCGCAAACCAATCAAAATACGCTTTTTGCGATTTTTTTTTACCAAACATAGGTAGCATAAAACAAATTGGCCGAAAAATGTTAAAAAATTTTGATTTTTACTTTTTTTTTTGGGGAATTTCATATAAAAAAATGTGAAAAATATTGTTATTTTTGCAAAATTTACGCTCTTTTTTTGTTTATAGCGCTTGATCAAAAAATCGCACAGGTGATCAAATACCACCAAAAGAAAGCTCTGTTTGTGGGAAAAAAAGGACGTCAAATTCGTTTAGGTACAGCGTCGCACGACCGCGCAATTGTCCGTTAAAGTCACGCAGTAAAAAATCGCAAAAAAAACCCTGGTCCTTTAGCAGCCAAATCCTCCGGGGCTTAAGTGGTTAACTGGCATTCCCCAGGTGACTCCATGCCTTAGATGGGTCCCTCAGCTGCTAAGTACAGCAGGTTTTACCAAAAACACCTCCAAAGACCCCCAACCAAAAATCAGCAAACAAGCGCATGAAACAGACATTCCAATGTAGGGGCGGGCGGGCGGGCGGGAATGCTTCTTCATCCACGCTGAACTGCTGCCCGGGAGAGAATGCAGTGAGCTCACTTCTTCCCTCTACAGCCCCTCCCTTAACTGCACCTTGACCAATAGAAGGGAAACCCCCACGACTGCCTAACTTGTTAACCCTTGCTAGGACAATTCCATTGCTGGCCAAGTCATGCTGCCCTGCGCTTATTTCTTTGCTCTTTTGCTCCGGGCTGTACTAGTTGCTGTGATGATGTCAGGAAGTTTTGTACTGCACTCTTCTGCCCCCTCCCACAAGCCATGATCTGCCTTTGCATAGAGAAGCACAGAGATCTAATGATGACCTCACTGGGTATATAATTAGGTATGTATCAAAAACAAAATGAAACATTTATTTAGAAACTCTATTAACATGTTGATTGGGTGACATGAAAGGCAAAATATACAGTAAGTAGATGAAACTTCAGCATTAAAACCTCAAAATATGCTTTTTCTACAGACTGAAGTAGCCCCACACCTGTCAAACGTTTAAATTTGGCTCCTTGTACTGTCACAGTAGGACCTGCCTGCTGTCACGATATTTATGGGTGGTTGTAGTATCCAAACTCTTTGCTCATTTTTGGGAAACCCTTTGCCCCAAAATCAATGAAGATTTCTACAAAGTCAGCATAGCTTTTATCCCACTGACTGTTCCTCCACTTCCCCCTGTCCTAGAATGTTTGTCACACTTTGTTCAGGATTTCAGCTTTTATACATTTATAACAAGCAATTCACTTTCTGCAGTAAATGAAGGATATCCAGATCTGGAGCAGAGTTTGGTGACATCTGTACATTTATAAGTTTATTGAACTCCTTGGTGCATGCTAATATCCTTCTAAAAATAATGTGCATCGGATATGTTGCTTTCAATTAAATTTTGTCCCAGAAGTGATTGTCTTTTTTTCAATCAAACAATGCGCTGGTTCCAAAAAAAAAAAAAAATAATAATTCCTGAATCCTGAATGAATAGCGTGCAGCCTTGTATGTAGAATGATTTTTAATCTAACATTGGCTTTTTTTTGCTATGGATGTTTTTGTTGCACAGATTGATAAACAGTTTTGTTCCGACAGGAATGTGTATGAAAATCCTGGCACACTGACAACCATGCAAATTCATGCAGGCTGTGCCTTCCCTATTGAGGTTCTCATTGTAGATCATATAACTACGGGGTCATGAGAAAACTTTAATCCTCTACTGCCCTTCCAATAATAATGTCTGTGATAATACAGATATATTTTATATGGCTTCAGTAGTCGAGTCTCAGAGCCAAGTTTAATATGCATCACTTGGCAAGGCAAAGCAGCAGGCTCGCAGCGCTCCTATTCAGTGCAGTGTGTGTGTGTAATGTTAATTACAGAGCCGGACTGGCAAGGTATAGCCGCTGATTATTCTCAGGTGTAGAAACATTTGGGCTTATTGGGTGCTAATCCAGTGTAAAATGATATGAACCCGAAAGCTTTATTTCATGACAGATACAAAGTGTTAGGTCTAAAAAATTTATTTTATAGGAAAAATCGAGCAGTTGTCCACCTAAGCTAAAAAGAAGTAATGTCATTGGAATTCTCTTCTTTCTTGCCCATTGGCCACTTAGCAGCCCCTGCAGCTGCTAAGGGCTCTTTCACACGGGCGATCCGATCAGATCCGCCTGTCAGTTTTTAGGCGGATCTGATCGGATCTTCCATGCAGCTCTATGGGGCAGCGGATGTCAGCGGAGACACCTCCGCTGACACCCGTTGCCATCCGTATCCGCTCCTGTCCGTGAAATCTGGACGGATGGAAACCCTATTTTTCCATCCGTTCAGGAATCGGATCGGATGAGAGCCGACAGGCGGTCCGCTCTCATCCGATCCCCCATAGAGAGCAGCGGGGGCTGTGACACCTCCCTCCGCACTGCAAGTGGAGACAGAGCTGTCATCCGCCGGGTCAGCGGGGATCGGCGGATCAATATCCGCTGAGCAGCACGGATCCGCCTATGGAGGCGGACCGTGTGAAAGAGCCTAAGGCTCATGGTCAAAAGGAAACCCAGTTCCCACCCCTATCCAAAAGGCTCATCCTTTGTTTAAGGTTAGTTACCAGTAGCTGGAGAGTAACTCTGGGTCATTACCATGTAGTAACGCAGCTTTGCATTTGCACACATCTGCCATATTGCACAGCCATGCAGGTGGCACACTTTTTTCCTTCTATATCCATTGTATATTACAGGAATTTATATGGCACTGACATTTTATTCAGTGATATAGATATATACAGTATCTCACAAAAGTGAGTACACCCCTCACATTTTTGTAAATATTTAATTATATCTTTTCATGCGACAACACTGAAGAAATTACACTTTTCTACAATGTAAAGTAGTGAGTGTACAGCTTGTATAACAGTGTAAATTTGCTCTCCCCTCAAAATAACTCAACACACAGCCAATAATGTCTAAACCGCTGGCAACACAAGTGAGTACACCCCTAAGTGACAATGTCCAAATTGGGCCCAAAGTGTCAATATTTTGTGTGGCCACCATTATTTTCCAGCATTGCCTTAATCCTCTTGGGCATGGAGTTCACCAGAGCTTCACAGGTGGCCACAGGAGTCCTCTTCTACTCCTCCATGATGACATCACGGAGCTGGTGGATGTTAGAGACCTTGCGCTCCTCCACCTTCCATTTGAGGATGCCCCACAGATGCTCAATAGGGTTTAGGTCTGGAGTCATGCTTGGCCAGTCCATCACCTTTACCCTCAGCTTCTTTAGCATGGCAGTGGTCGTCTTGGAGGTGTGTTTGGGGTCATTATCATGTTGGAATACTGCCCTGCAGCCCAGTCTCCAAAGGGATGGGATCATGCTCTGCTTCAGTATGTCACAGTACATGTTGGCTTTCATGGTTCCCTCAATGAACTGTAGCTCCTCAGTGCTGGCAGCACTCATGCAGCTCAAGACCATGGCACTCCCACCACTATGCTTGATTGTAGGCAAACACACTTTTCTTTGTGCTCCTCACCTGGTTACCGCCACACACGCTTGACACCATCTGAACCAAATACGTTTATCTTGGTCTCATCAGACCAAAGGACATGGTTCCAGTAATCCATGTCTTTAGTCTGCTTGTCTTCAGCAAACTGTTTGTGGGCTTTCTTGTGCATCATCTTTAGAAGAGGCTTCCTTCTGGGACAACAGCCATGCAGACCAATTTGATGCAGTGTGCGGTGTATGGTCTGAGCACTGACAGGCTGACCCCCCACCTCTTCAACCTCTGCAGCAAAGGTGGCAGCACTCATATGTCTATTTCCCAAAGACAAAATCTGGATATGACACTGAGCACATGCACTCAACTTATTTGGTTGAGTATGGCGAGGCCTGTTCTGAGTGGAACCTGTCCTGTTAAACCGCTGTATGGTCTTGGACACCGTGCTGCAGTTCAGTTTCAGGGTCTTGGCAATCTTCTGATAGCCTAGGTCATCTTTATGTAGAGCAACAATTCTTTTTTTTAATTCCTCAGAGAGTTCTTTGCCATGAGGTGCCATGTAGAACTTCCAGTGACCAGTATGAGAGAGTGAGAGCGATAACAGCAAATTTAACACACCTGTTCCCCATTCACACCTGAAACCTTGTAACACTAACGAGTCACATGACACCAAGGAGTGAAAATGGCTAATTGGTCCCAATTTGGACATTTTCACTTTGGTGTGTACTCACTTTTCTTGCCAGCGGTTTAGACATGAATGGCTGTGTGTTGAGTTATTTTGAGGGGACAGCAAATTTACACTGTTGTACAAGCTGTACACTCACTACTTTACATTGTAGCAAGGTGTCATTTCTTTAGTGTTGTCACATAAATAAAAGGGGTGTACTAACTTTTGTGAGATACTGTATATGCATTTTAAAATGTATTTAGCTGTTTGGCTGCAATACCAGCTTTTGGCTGCACATCTAGTTTCATTCTATGTTCATTGAGACATCTGTATGTTTCTTTCTGGTTAGCCATTATGGCTGTATGTTGCCACAGTTGATGTAGTTAGCACTAAACTGACTTTACGACCCAAGGTGCTGCCTCAGCTGTCAAGTGTCAGATGCTGGGCCAGCATTTCTACAGCAAGTGTCACTGTTAAGTGTATTCGCTGTAGCCATCAATTCCACGATGGCCATTATGCCTCTAATGCTCTATTGATGAGCTGAAAAGTAGGGTGATGCTCAATACACAGCCAGCTGCCTTCTCTCTCCAGGGTCATCGTGGCAGCCAGTGATTTGTACTACATGACTAATTAAATCAGCTCACACATATAATGGCTTTCCCTATGCATTCAGTGGTAAGTGAATATTCCACTGGAGGTAGACAGTGATCTTCTCACTTGGGAAATGATTCATTCTTGGACATAATGGAGAGTGTGCGCGCAAGGACGCTTCATTTATTGCATAGTGTGAGCCACGTGCGCACCAATTTAGAAAAACAATATATTATTTATGACGAGCTGTCTAAAGATATACAGTCTACTTCCAGTTGACAAAAGCCATCATAACTCAGCCATACGTTTAGAAAACCCTCCCGAGGTTGGCTAGGACTTGCTTATGAGAAATTGGTAATAGCTAAATAATGCATTTTAAATACTGGCAGTTTTTTTATAAGATGTCAGAGATGATTTAGGGTGCAGTTCTAGCTGTTCTGTTCAATCCAAAATAGAAATTAATTTTAGTCTTTTCAATCTATCTGGGATGCATTCAGTATTGTAATGAGCAGATTCGTCGTTCTCTAGCTTTGCTGCTAATTATAAATGAATCTCCTATTTTCTTGGCACAGTTTTTGGGGTAGGATCAAAAGCTTTCTGAAATTCTTGGCCTGATATCTCCAGTACAGGAAAAAGTAAGTATAGGTCTGCCAGGGTTAAATAACAATTAATGGTTAGGAGTCAGGGGTTAGTAGACAGTTGCAGTTAACTTTAGTGTGTTCCCCACCCTCTTCTTCCTGGCCTTCTTCCTCATAAGAATACGATTAAATATTAGGGTTCTTAGAGTTAGATTAATGGTAAAACCCAATCCAAACTTTTAAGTCTTATAAAATGTAGTCATCCATCTCCAGTAAAAATACTGCATGTGCCATAATCACTTGGTGTCTTGTCCCCTAGAGACTCAATGTTGTCCATCTGTGGTTCTTATTTCTGGGTTAAATGAGCCCAGCATCATTCAACCCATTTTCTGTGAGTGCCGGACATCCAGGATAGATTTAGCCAGGAACACCTTTGCAGCTTGTTTTTTAAATCTTTCTACTTGTCATAGCAATTGCAAAGAGGGCTCTTTTTCTCTCCTAAATTCTTAATTTATTTTAGGTCTTAAAGATGTGTATTAAAACCAAGATGTATTTCAGTCCACCAGCATCTTCTTACAACTGTAGTAACCAGGGCTTTTTTTCAGCGGGAACGCAGGGGAACGCAGTTCTGGCACCTTCAGTACTGAATGGTACTGTATTTAATGGCAAGGGGTACTTGGGTGTGCTGGAGGGTCTATTGATAATGGCTGCTGGGGGAATCTATTGTTGCTGAAGGGGATCTATTTTTGCATGGTGGTTTGTTTCTGGGGAGGTCAATTGTTGCTGGTTTTCTGGAGGGGGGCTTATGATGCTGAGGAGTCAATTGCTGCTGGATAGGACTTGCTGTTGAGGAAGGGGGTCTGTTGATGCTGGCTGCTGGGTGATCTGTAGTTGCTGGGGAGGGTCTATTGCTGGTGGATGCAGGGGATCTATTTTACTGCTTTTCTTGCTATCGTTACCAAATTCCATACAAATTACTTAGCACCACAAAATGATACCTGGCTCTGTATTCTGTAAAGGGGGCGGCACTAAGAGTCGGGGGGGAGGGGTTTGAATCAAGAAATGGTGCTCATGGGTGGGTAGGGGCAGAGACAAAAATTGACCCAGAAAGGGAGAGTTCCTGCACCTTTTCTCTGAGAAAAAAGCCCTGGTAGTAACACTTTTGGGTGGGCTCAGCCTTTAAAAATCTTTTCCATCTAGATCCCTAGATATCCTCATAAAGCCACCCCATATGACACCCTATTGGATATTCTGTTTTATTTTTATTCTCTTTTACGGCTACCAGTTTTTTAAACATTATGCTTCAAGTATTTTTACATTAGAATTCTCCATCTCTGCTATCTGCAGCTAGCTGTCCCTATGACCTTAACTTCAGTGCCGTAGTTTAAACTCTATAATCCTGGAATTCAAACTGGTCCAATTAAAGAGTGGGGCCTGCAGGCATACATTGTGCATTAAACACCATTCTCCAAATTTAAAATTCAGGGAAGTGTTAACTTTGTGACCTGACTGATGGCTGAGTTGGGAATGACATTAGAGATATTATCATAGAAATTCCACAGATTCCTGTGCACTGTGTAACTGGATCCACAGCTAGAAGTGTGAACTCAGTATTGGACCCTGGCTGTGATGATGGCCAACGTGAATACCTGCTCTTTTCCTGCTTGCCTTGTCTCACAAAATCTAGAGTTGCACTAGAACAATAGGCTGTGCATGTCTGTCTGTAAAGTCTATTGCTGCGATGAAAGACACTGGGCAAAATCCTTCCGAGTCGATGTTGACTAAGCAGCAGTATTTCATGAGACGCCGTCTTCCTGTGTGTGTTATGTAACAAGTGAGCACTGATCATTTCTGGTAAATTCAGTGCAGTGTCAGTAAAAAAAAAACAAAAAAAACAAAAAAAACAAAAAAAAAAAAAAACAGTTCTTTAATGACATATTTACTATCTAATGGTCATGCACACATGGAAAAAATAAATCTTCCACCTCACCCATGAGAAAATAAAAATAAAGCTCCTGCACAAAAAAGACGAGTGTGAATACTTACCTATGCTGCTATTCACATTATCGTATGCTGCTCTGTTGCTGAGGATTCGTTGCTTGAAGTCTGCTGGGAAATCGACACTTCCAGTAGTGTCAATCTCCAGTGTTCCCATAGTGCTCACTGTTTTCTCCTTGACCTCCATGTCACTGCTGTGTCCTATAGTGACATGGAGGTAGGCAGATGGAACCACTGAGCTCCTGACACTTTTGAAACTGTTGTTTTCCAAGCAGATGTGAAGCAGCATTTGGCAGTGCAAGCAGCAGGAGAGGTAAGTATTTACAGTTCCCTTTTTAGTTACCTGCTTTAGAGCCGGTTCACATTAGCGCGACACGACTCCTTACTACTTCGGGGGCGACTTGTGCATTACATTGCACCACGACTTCGGAGCGACTTGCGGGACTTCACATAATGGAAGTCTATGCAAGTCACTCCGAGGTCGCCCCGAAATAGTACAGGACCCTTTTTCTAAGTCGGAGCGACTTGTGTCGCTCCTATTAGAACGGGTCCTGTAGTGGTCAATGGACCGCGAGGGAACGCGACTTGTCAGGCTGACAAGTCGCCTGACAAGTCGCGCTAATGTGAACCGGCTCTTATAATTAATGTTTTTACATGGGGTTACTTTAAATCATAACTTTCAACAACTTTATACATTTACAATTGAAAGTCCTATCTAAGAGCAGATAGTACAGGGTTTCTGCTGTTAATGTTTTTGAGTGAACAAAAAACGCTCTCTGTGTGACTCTGATTTAGTTAATGGGGTTGATGACTTATCATCCCAGTAAGTGTCCTTTTTAAATAAACCTATACTGAGAAAAAATGAAGGCTGATCTCCTTCCAAGAACGAGGCAAGTTGAAAATGCCCGTTGCCTAGTTTACATGGTAATTTCTGAATTACTGACCCAGAACAAGCATGCAGCCATTGACATCAGAAATCCTGATCTGCATGCTTTTGTCAAGCTGTTGACTAGTTTTGGGCCTATTTTGTCATGAAAGAAAATAAACACCATTTTCTCCCCAGTTGGATCTCTTTGTTGGTCCCATTGTTGGTCTCAGCGTACAGTTGTTTGCTTTCCATAGACAATAGATTTTCTTTTGTGATGTACAACAGTTCTTCTTTCTAGGTATGGCCAACTTGGTGGCCTTAGTTGAATAAGCAAGTCAAAAGCCCAACTGTTGCTGTGTTTGTTTAGTGTCACTGTGCCTGTTTGTTTTCTGCTCTCTTAAGAAATTAGGTGCCAACCTTCACACCTGGTAAATGGGCTCTAAAGGCTCTAGTATGAATACAGAAAAAGGACAAACCAATATTGGTTCATGCTGTTCTAATTTAATCCATTTTCTGTAGCATGATGGTTTTCCAAACACAAATGGAGTGAGATAAAGGGTGTCGGATATGGTCAGATTCATTCACAAAGGTCAGCTTGGTTTTACTATTATACACCAACAAAGTTGGACTGTAAAGAAGCTTTGATTTTTTTTTTTTTACATATATACCCCCCCCCCCCCATGGAGCATCCCTTAGCCTAGTGCTGGGAAAGATGCCCAAGAGCCACTACCAGGAAAGCCCACCCCCTAATTGATAGTAGTGGATCCAGTCTGATAAGTTAATGTGATAGGGTTTCATCATCAATTAGAGGTCATTTTTGGTAGTTAAAGGGTAACTCCACTTGCATGGGGAAGAAATCAGCATATTGAGAAAAAACAAAATAGCGTATACAATTGCGACACAAATCATATTGTAATTGAATGTTATTAAACATTACCTTTCCTTTTCAATCGTCAGCTGTTGTAATTTTCTGAAAATGCAATGCAATATGGCTACCTGGAGCTGTTCTGTACAGAGAATGCGTACTGACCACACCCCAGGAACATCATTTCCTGCTTGTGTGATTGGCTCACCAATGTTCCCAGAAGTCTGCCTAAGATTCAAGTCATATTTCTGGCATCCCCTGCAACAAAAATGTAATTTTTGGTGAGATACTTCCAATAGGAATATGTCTAAAGGGATGCAGGCCCAGCAGATTTCCTCATTAGAGCCCTGCAGCTGCCACAGCTGATAGATAATTATGAAACCACTCCCAATTGACCCACTCAGCACAGAGGCACAGGGAAACAAACAGTGATTCTTTCAGAATAACAAAAGGTAGGAATCTGCAACAAAGTTTGTTAGAAATCCTTGCAATGTACAGAGTTCACCCAGAGGGGAATGTCTTATTTCTCAACAAAAGTGGAGTTACACTTTAACAATACAATTTCACAGTAGACATATACAGTTTGATTGGTTGAGGTCCATCATTATCGGGATAAAGGGCATCTCAGAGCTGATCAATAATTAGTGAGGTCTTTAATGAGCCTTTCCAAATGCTATATTTAGGAATAAATAGAACCCCCCCACTAAGAAGATAAAGAACACTTTGCCAGGGCCAATATATTGGCTGCCCCTTCCTTTCTGTAGCTTCTCTCTGGCCTTTTGGCTATGAAACATGCTGAAAATTGGGTCATCAGCATGAAAACAAACTCCACTGAGTAAAGCCCACATTTCTGGACATCATGTTAACCATAAGGGTGTCCGTGGATGTCTGAAAGTGGTCAAAAATGCATGTGCCTTCCAACTTCAAGCTCCACTGCCCCCCGACAATTACACAAACATCATGGAGGCTTGGATTGGCTGAGAAGTGCCACTGAAAGGGGCAGATTGTTATCCTTTGTCTGTGGTTCGTTTTGGCAGTCTCTTGAGAGAGTTTGATATTTACCAGTAAGTACACTTACTGCTTATATGACATTCTTCTCAAACACTGCATCTAGCCAGATAATACAATGAAACGTGTCATATAAGACACAACATCTATTTATGTGAAAAAAATACTTGTTTATGACCCCGTATACCTTCAATAGCCATACACATGTGAAAGAATAAAACAAAAAAAAAAAAAATAGGAATGGTGTGTGGAGATAACTTCTTCCCTTTATGTCACAGGTGCCTGTGAGAATACCACCCACAGGCCATGGCTTAGCTTCCATTGACACCCAATGATCTTACATGAAGACTGGCATAGAGGGCACAGACTGCAAGCTATAATGAGGGTCTGATCAAGCTATAATGAGAGTCTGATCAAGCTATATTGAGGGTCTGATCAAGCTATATTGAGGGTCTGATCAAGCTATATTGAGGGTCTGATCAAGCTATAATGAGGGTCTGATCAAGCTATATTGAGGGTCTGATCAAGCTATAATGAGGGTCTGATCAAGCTATATTGAGGGTCTGATCAAGCTATATTGAGGGTCTGATGAAGCTATAATGAGGGTCTGATCAAGCTATAATGAGGGTCTGATCAAGCTATAATGAGGGTCTGATCAAGCTATAATGAGGGTCTGATCAAGCTATAATGAAAGTCAAAATCGGCTAATTTACATACAAGCAGCCTTCCAAATTTAGGAACAAAATTCTTCATCTGATGTCCCAAATATTTGTTCCTACAAACACTGTAGAAGAGTCTTTGCATTGAGAGGACGGATGGGTGTATGTGTTAACAAAGCAAAAGACAGTGTTCAGCTAATCAAAAATCATTTGCCTGTTACTGATTTTGGCAGCTGAAGTTGGATTGGCTGCAATGAATTACTGCATCTTGCGCATCATTTTTCCACTTTGCACAAACTTTAAAACCTATAAAAAAAAAAAAAAAAAAAAAAAGTTTGGGTGTTTTCATAGTTTCTTTAATGTATACATTATTTTTGCAAGCAGTATAGCCAAAGACACTCTGCTACTGATATGCAATAAATATGCTATACATAATTAATGAAATGGAAGGCAGTGAAGGCGGTAGCAGGACGCTGGGGACTTTCCTTAAGAGACTTTGCCACAAAACACACAACAAAAAAGCAAAAAAAAAAAAAAAAACGATAATGACTTTGTGATGATGCTTGTCTGCTCTTGCAGGTCCAGCGAGATGGGAGTGCCATCACCCTAGTGTCCGCTCTCTTAGAGCCAAATTAACAGGAAGAATTTGGCAGCTCTGAGACTTTCATGTGGACCTATTGCAATGTCAGACACCTAGATAGCTGCTTCCTCCGTGGAAACATCAACAAATAGCCAGCGGTTCCAGATCAGATTAAAAATGAATAAGAGACGCGCTACAATAATAAGATAATAAGGGAAGGGAAACACAAAGTGTGATTAGAAGGGGGCTCGGATCTGGCACCGAGATGCCAGCTAATCCTTGGCTATTGTTGACAAGGAAGATGTCTAGCCTAATGTTTTGTAGACAGTCCGATATGGACAGCTATATCATTATACCTTGCATTGTTGCAGCCATGTCCAATAAGATCTTTTTTTTGTAATGTGGATTATAGCAGTTATTTTGCCGTTTCCTGAATAAGTGTGATATTACGCGTTCAAAGAAATCCGCTTTATGTTTGTTTGTAGTCACTCTTTGATATGTACACTGGCTTTGATCTCAGCCGTGTTACTGTAAACTGATAGAGGCTGCCTAATGGTTAAGGCTTTATAATAAATTTCCACATCACACCGCCACTGTAGAGTCCCATCATGCAGGGAAAGTCAAATTATACTGAGTGCCCTGTGGGGCTTTCCGTTGATTGAACCACTTTTTAATGTTGAAGGAGAGTGCATTGTGCCTCTTATGCCTTCAAAGTCACCAGCACAACATTTTTGTCGTGTAAGGTGGAACAAATGTTACCATGGTACTTCCTTTTATTCTTTTTGTCTTTTTTTGTTAGTTTTTTTTTTTTTTCACTGGAATTTAATATTTTGCATTAAAACCAATAATCTAGTCAAGGTAAGGAAAAGGTGATTTTCAGGGCTAAATGGTTCACCCCACATAAAGCCATTTAGCCCCGAAAATCTTCTATCAGTCTATTGTCTATTTCAGATCCTAAAAATGATGTCTATATTCTGTGGTCAGCATTGTTGCTTTGGGAAGTGAGGATGTATTTGTCACACAATGGTTTTGTGAAAGAACAATTGTGAATGGTCAAATTTTTTTGTTAATAAATCAAATATTAAAAAAGAACTTAACAAATCTACACCTACGTGGATGCTTTTTTTCGAATGCTTTTCAGTCAGTTGCATTCAGTACGGCTTTATTATTTTATTTTGCTGAGCTTTTGGCTCCCATAACTAAAGGTGGCTCCTATCACTGGTGGTGTCTCTATAGAGCCACTGCAAAGTGTGCACTCCCCTCCAAGGACTACACAGCTACATGCAACCATGATGTGATGACGCACACAGGGGCTAGAGTTATGGGGCCATGTGACTCAACCAGTGCATTGATTGACATGTCAATACATCACATGCAGTGACGGGACAAGGTCACCTAGCGCCAAAGGTGAACATGCCAAACTGCACCCCCCTTTTAAAAAAAAAAAAAAAAGCATTGTGTCAGCAAAATTCCCCTCCCCACAGAAAAAAAAAAAAATTGAATACTAATCTGCGTGCTTTCCCCTTAAGCATAACTACCCCCTCCTCCCAGGACAAATCCACTCCCTGCTAAAATTGCCCCTCCCAGCTCAAATCCTCTCTCTCCCAGATACCCTGAGCACAAATCCCCCTCCCCCCCCAAAAAAAAACCCTATTAGCACAAATCCTCTACCCTTCAAATTTCCCCTCTGAGTTTACATCCTCCTCCCTACTCCAAATCCCCCCCAATCCACCCTCCTAGCACAAATCCTCCCCTCCAAAAATGTTTCCCTCCTAGCACAAATACTCTCCAATCATCCCTGCTAGCACAAATCACCCACCCAAAAAATGTCCCCTCTTAGCACAAATCCCCTCCCCCTCTATCATATCACCTGTTCTAACACAAATACTCTTTCCCCATCCCCCCTCCCAATATAACTCCTCCCAAATGACCTTTCCTAGCACACACCCCAGATTTCCCTTTCTAGAATAATTCTTACCCCGTGGTGCCCCTCAAATTCTCCCATCCAACACAAATCCCCCCCCAATCTCCTTATGGTGCCCCCCACACCTTAAATGATACCACAGTGTCCAGGGCAGCCACACCTCCTGCCCCCCCCCCCTTTTCCTGGCCCTGCGCACATGCATGTTTTATCATGGTCGTAAGTACTGATGGGACATGTTGTCCAACAGACAGGGCTTTCTAGAGAGCTTGTATGTGTGCTTCCTGACCAAATGTTGTGGGTTGTGCATTTGGGGGAGTATTTGGACAAGGTAACACAAACATTTTAAAGTAATTAAATAAAATAGAAGGCTATTTATGAACATAGGATTTAAATGTATCGGTCATTTTGGTATTATTATTATTTTTATAATACAGGATTTATATAGAGCCAACAGTTTACGCAGTGCTTTACAATAGAAGTATTTTTAATATTACTGTACCGATTTCAAGCACAACAAGCTTCAGAATGAATGGCACATACGGTTACTGCAGCGCACTGCATCACAAACGTTTGTTTTTGCCTTTATTTTGACTGGTTGCTCTGGAAAATGCACTTATACATCCCGTACTTTGCCTGAACTAGATAAAGTAAAAGATTTGCTTGATAGGGAGTAGTGCAATGAATTTACTTTAATCAACCTACTATGCTCCCCTGCCACCTGGATCCTCTGCTGCCAGTTTAGGTTACAGATATGGAGAAACACAGAGAGAAATTTTCTGAATGCAGTGTGAAGGGTCGTAAGTTGGGTCCTCTTCCTAGAGAAAAATAAAAACAGGGTGTGCATTGCAGAAAAGAGTGGCCATGGTTTACAGGGTACATAAAATTGGGCATAGTCTAATAATGACCCCCTTGCATTAGTGTCAGTACCAGTGACCGCAATAACCCCCAACATTCATGTCAGTGACTGCAATATCCCTCCAAACTGGGGCCTGTGACTGCAAAAAGTTCAATAACTGATGTCCTCTTGTATCTAAGAACTGTGATGTTTTTGAGTATGGGTTTTTTTGTTTTTTTAATTCTTTTTATTGAAAGTTTTTTATAAGTGCAAAACAAGGCCTTAGGGGCATACCCCGGCCAACAAAAAAAAAACTGAAATCCCATACACCTCAAAACACACTCAAAAAACAGGTGGCGGTCAGAACTGCGACCTCCCACCCTCACACTGCTCAATGCCTTATAGTCAGATACAGTACATGTAGAAGCACTTAAAGGATAATGTCAGGAAACTATATTTTTGCCTGCCCTCTATACCGCCCACCAGTCCCGGAACTCACCAGCACCACCAAAATTAGTGTAAATCCCGGCCACATCCAGCAGCAGCTCATGCATGTGCGAGGGCTACTTGTCACGCAAACGTGTATGGGTTTTTTTAACAATAAAGTTTAAATTTTTTCTGACTCTTGGAGTGTGGTCAACCTCTACTTGCCTATTTCTCAACTGCATAAACCTCCAGCACTGGTACCGGTGACTGCAATAACCAGCACTGGTGTCATTGGCTGCAAGAACGCCCAGCATTGGTGTCAATGACTGCAATAGTAACACCCACTTTGGTGGTCAGTATTCTGTTTTTTAACCACCCCTTCAATGGTAGTCAATGAATTTGTCCCAGTGACTGCAATAAACCCAAGTACTTCTGCCAGTGACCACAATAACTCCCAGCAGTGGTGACAGTGACTACAATAGTAACACCCGTAATTGGTGTCAGTGACTGCAAAAAGTTCAACAACCGCTGTCATGTTGTATCTAAGAACATGTGTATGGATTTTTCACAATAAAGTTTGCCGTTTATCTGACTATTAGAGTGCAGTCAACCTCTACTTGCCAATGTCCTGACTGAAAAAACCCCTAGCATTGATACCAATGACAGCAATAACCAGCACTGGAGCACTGGTGTCAATGCAATAGTAACACCCATGTTGGTAACACCCCCAAAAAAAAAAAAAAGTAGTCAATTAACTTGTCCCAGAAACTGCAATAAACCCAAGCACTTCTGCCAGTGACTGCAATAACTCCCAGCATTGGTGCCAGTGACTGCAATAGTAACACCCAGATTTGGTGTCCATGACTGCAACAGTAACACTCACGTTGGTGGTCAGTATTACGTTTTTTAACCCTTCCCCTTCAATGGTAGTCCATGGTAATGCTGTTAACCTCTTGAATTGATGTCAGTGACTACAATAATCCCCAGCACTTGTGCCAATGAGCGAAATAACCTCCAGCATTGGTGTCAGTGGTGCACTTACCTCCAGCAATGGTGCCAGTGGCCACAGTAATCCCTGGCATTGGTGCCAGTTGACCGCAGTAACTCCCATCATTGGTGTCAGTGACTGTAATAACCCCCAGAACTGGTGTCAATGACTGCAATAATAACATCCACATTGGTGGTCGTCATAATGTTTTTTATATCCCCCCCCCCCCCCCCGAACACACACACACGCTTCAATAGAATCAGTGGCAATGCTGTTGTTGCAAAGGCTTAAAAATGACAGTCACGTTGCTAAATTAGAGAGCCTTATCTTTGTCTTAAAGCTTTTGACAATTGAGCCTCTTGTGTTCTGTCTTCTCCAGCATTCAGACAACTGCCATAAGCCACAGAATCCTACAGGAAATGTACACTAGTCTAAAGCAAATCTGCCATTTTGCTATATGATCTAGTGTCGAGGGAGAAAACCTCAGCGCCAGACAGTACTGACAGATGGCCCGCTCAGGATGTTTTGAGTCCCTCTTCAAAATAAAGCTCAGTCCTATTGTTCCATTGAACTCTATGGGCTAAATGTCTTAAATGTAATTTACATATCCTATAAACACTCTCAAAAACTGTACTAAGTAAAGTGTGTCTAAACCCGAGAACATAAACTTAGAGTAACTTCCTGTGTTTCTAAAACAAAAAGCCAGCAGCTTCATGTCCTGCAGTTGCTGACTTTTAAGAAACCCATTCTTACCAGCCCATGATGTCCAGTGCTCTCATCTAAGGTCTTTACAGCCTATTTTCCTTGGATTCCATAGTCACTTCACTCTGTTATTTGAAGCACTGCTGAGCATGCGTAAGATCATCAGACTGCAGGGAGACTTTCATGAAGCCTCCTGGGATGCGACATAATATCCATGGCAGCTGTGGGTGGCCAAGGGCTACATAATTCTTGTTCCAAAAAAAAAAAAAAAGCCATATGATTGTGTA